>NW_008606147.1:99466-121665 GCF_000691845.1 Merops nubicus | reverse complement strand
GGATGAGATGATCTCCAGAGGTCCTTTTCCATCCCACCATTCTGGGATTCTGGGGGCTGTGGGAAAGGCTTTTGCACACATTAGTCCTGTTGCTCCATCATTTCATTTTGTGTCCCTAGTTCTTCCTCAGGACTTAACAGGTAAAGCCCATGCCATCATCTTCTTCTTTACTTTTAGACATCTCATTTGCTCAGCTTCTTCCCTGCAAAGGTTGTTTCATGTCCCTGCTCACCGTCATCTTTCTCCTCTGCACTGCTTCTGCTGCTGACAAGAGCTCTGGAAGATCAAAGCACCAAGATGGCAAGGACTGCCTGGGACGTGAGGCTGCATGGCTTTACATTAGGACAGACAAACGCTTTTTTAATCACCCAGACCCAGGAACACAACCTTGGCTCAACCTCTGCTGCTGCCTAACCTGCTGAAGGAGCTTGCTATTCACCGGGCTTTTGAGGCCAACTAGTAAGGAGCACAACAACCTGCTGTTAGTCATTTCTTCTCCATCCAACAGTGGAAGCATGGGGAGGGGTTTGGGAGGTCCTGTAGCCAGCCCTGTGGCCCATCTGCAACAGCGAGATGAAAAGCAGCACAGGAGGCAAAGCACAATCCTGCCAGCACACAGACATTGTGCTCCACTGTCTCCTAATGTTTCGCTTTGAAATGCTAATGTTCTTTTAAAGTAGGTAATTTTCATGTAACTTCTATCTACAGGACTCAAAGAAGGTGTTTATTACAATCCTGCCTGTCCTGGGGCACAGGTAATGAATTACAGAGCTTTCCCCTGACCAAAATCCAGCCTGGCTCCTCTGCATTAAAGCTGTTCCCAGCCTTAGTGGGAGCAGGGCCGGCTGAGGTTGGTGCAGCTCATGACTCGAGGAGGTGGCAAGTGCCGCTCCTGAATCATCATTACTTCCCAGGACCCTCTGCTGCCCCAGGAGGTCTCCGAGGATCTCCAACATCTGCACACATCTGTACCGCTGAGTGCTGGCAGCAGAGAGGGGGCTGCCTGCCCTGCCCCAGGTGTCACGGCAGATACCCTTGCTCCTCCTCACCCTTCAGGCTGGCGTCCTGGCATGCCATGGGCTTAGCACGGCGCCTCAGCTCCCAGCCGAGCATTGCCCGGACATGTCGAGGCGGTGGTGAGAGGACAAGCAGAACCAGCTGAAAGTTGGGCACTTCCCGAGGAGCCGCAGCCTGGGGGCTCTCACTGGACTGTGCCTCCTGCGAGCCAACAGGTCGTACCACTAGCTACTATGCCACGGCCCTTTTCTTTTTATTTTGGTACCAAAGCAGGATCTGTGGTGCTAAAACCTGGCAGAGCGGCATTGGGGCTGGCAGCCCAGCCTTGCCCCTTGGCTGGCACGAGCTGCTGGGTCTCCAGATAGCAGCCACTGAACCAGCTACATCCACGCGTGCAGCAAGCAGCATCGATCAGAGCAGCCCCAGAACAGCTTGTGTGAGCCCAGGTAACATTTTTAATCAGGATCCTAAAAGCTGCATCTCCTTGAGCCACACACAGTCACCTCATCTGAATATTGCTTTTCCTGGGGGTGTTGGGCATGGCAGGAATGTGTCGGAGCCAGGCCTCTGAGCAGGACGGGTAACATCGTCCTTAAGCGTCTGGAGTCAATCTGTCTAGTAGCTGTTCCGCAGGGCATTTAGTCACCCAGCGAGGGCTTGAGAAGGAGCTTCTGGAGCTGGGGTGGAGCAGGCTTGGCTGGCTGGGGAGGCACCGGCAAGGCTGGGGACATGCAAAGAGCCAGCCACAGGCTCCTGGCAGCATGAGGGATCAAAAAAGGGAGATCTGTAAAGCCCGTGTCCTGCAAACACCCTGCTTTGAAGGGCCACTCCCAAATCTCAGAGAGCCCAGCAGCGAGGACCGATGCTCGGGGAAGGCAAACACTGACGTGTTCTGCATGGGAGCTGAGCTTTGGACACCCCAGGCCGGCCGTGCATGGCCAATCTCATGGCATTTCCCACCCCGTGCATCGTGGGGCTTCGAGGGGTGTGGGGCTGGGGCCACCATCCCTGGAGCAAAGCTGATCCCTGCCCCGCATCCTCGCCGGCAGCGGAAGGAGAGTTCTCGAGGAGACCCTTGGCATGTTGGCCCATTAATAACCAATCTGGGACTACCTCAGTCCTGTGTTCTGGTGGGAGTTCTGCACACAAAATACAATTTGCTTTGCTAATTATTTTTTTTTGTTGTTTTTGTTTTTTTCCCCGTTTTGGTGCTGAGGAACTTTTCAGAAATCATTACCATAGGCTCGGCTCTTCATATTTTTCTCTCTCTTCTCAGGCAATTTGTCAGAAGGGATTTTTTGACAATTTCACTGAACCATGCTCAAGAGCAGGTTAACCCCTCAAGAGCTTAGCACGTTCTCTCCTTTCCATTGGCTCAGGCTGGTTTCTTACTGCTGCCTTTGTTAAGGGCATTGGGAGCTGGATGGATAGGTGGATGGGTAGATGACTATCTATTCATGGGGCTCTGCATTCAAAATCCTCTTTGACATCCTCTGCACATCCAAATTCTCAGTCCACCAGATAATGAGAGTCTCTTCATTCCTCAGGGACACCTAAACAACAGGATAATTTCAGCGATGCTGTTAGGGATGTCTCCAAAAGCACTGAACCGTGGAACATCCCTGAGCTAGATACGTGCTCCCAGCGCTTTCCGGGTAGGGGCTGGGCTCCCGAGCACCAGTTGCCCCCCAGCTCCTTGGAGAAGCTGGCTGAGCAGACCTCCCCAGTTCTTATCACCCCCAAACTCTTATGCACTGTGCACGTGTCTCTTCCCAAGAGATTTTTGGGAGATGTGGGAATGCCAGGGTGGAAATGGACCCTCAAGCAGGCTGAAATGGAAAAGTCTTCTGGGCTATCACAATCACTCTTTTTTTCCTAACAGCGTTTTACCCCTTGGGGCCCTACTGTTGCTGGATGACTCCCACTGCTGTGAAGCAGACTTGCATGCTTCACTCCGCCTCTGTTCTACAGCCTCAGACACATTCAGAGACCTCACTGCTCCATGCAGACAGTGAATGTATGGGCCACTCCATGTTGTTGAAGGGTCAGATGGGCACGGAGGTGGCCAGTGAAGGAAAGAGTTGCTGCAAGCCTTCCAGAGCCTAGCTGGTCCATCTGTAGGATGTTGTATCTGCTCTTTGGAGAGTCCAGGGCAATGCTGGTACCCTGTGTGCCAGAGATGATTCTCCATCACGGAAGGAAGTGGGGATTTTGCCTGTATTACTTTGTCTCATGATTAAGTGGCTACCTTAGCAAACTCTTCTGTCATCCATTGCACGTTGCTGAGGATGCTCTTCCAGAGCTGGGACTTCAGCTGGGGCTCCTGCAGCCATGCTGCTGTCATTCTAGAAGAGCTTGGTTTGTACCACCACCTCTTGTTTATTGAGAGCGTGTTGCAGGGAAATGTGCTAGAAATCTTCCCCAGGCCCTGTCCTACATCTGCAGGAGCCATGTTCAAACACAAATTCCCTTTGAGCACACCCAGACACTAAAGCCTACAGACCCTGCCAAACTTATTTGCATCCATACTGCTGTTGTCATATTTTGCAAGCTAAGCAGCAGAGCTCAGACAGGTTTTGAATGATGTGAGAACATCCCCAGGAGGATCCTGGCGTGGGCAGTGGTCTGCAAGGAGAACACATCCAGCCTCAGAGCTGCTGTGTCTTTGACTGTGATGTTTTAAGGTGAGGATGTGCTTTATCTGAGCAGGGCTATTACCCACTGTGTGGAGGCCAGAGGTCAGGCTGGCAGATTCCCTCCCACTGTCTGAAATTCCCCTGTTGTGTTTGCTGGCTGTGGCATCCCCTTTGCTCCCCAAGGCTGTTGCAAAAGCTCTGCAGAAAGAGCTGCCCTGCTGCTTCTGTGCCAGTCTCCTAAGGGCTCCTCCAAGATGAAAGCATCTTTTGTTATTACTAATTATTTGGATTATTTCTGTCACCTAGCAAGGTTATTTTCAAATAAGCAATGAATGAGGCTAGTTTGGGTATTGATTGCTGAAGCCTCCCTGTTGAGCGATGTTTATCATCTCCAGTGGGTGCTGCCAGGCACAAGGTCTATTAATTGTTTCAGTGATTTTTGCGCTGCTGGGAGCTGGCGTGAGATATGCTGGTCTGTCTGTGTTCAACCACTGGGTCTGCTGCTTGGTGAAGCACTGGTGTCTTTCCCTGCAAGTCCTTGAAACTCTGTGTCCTGCATCGCTCCTCATGTATAATTGCTAATGGATCCACCCCAACCACCACCTCCATGGTGGGCTAGTTGCCTGGATTTCTGCTGAGCCGAATACGCTCCACTTACCTGAAGATGATATGTGTTTATTTGACAATATCCTTTCCTGATTACCTATTATTGTATCAAGTGTCCTTCTCATTTGTGTACTCCATAATCTCAATGTTGTTGGAGATCGAGCCCTTGAAAGCCCCTCTGGAACCTCAGGAGCTGTGCAAAGCCAGACACATCTAAGGAAGAGCCTGCTGGAGGGCAGAGTGGCAGTGAGGTACCTGACAGAACATCAGATAAAACTGCTGGTGGTGTCACAGCATCTGCAGCTCCCTGTGCTACCATCCCACCAGCTTCCCATTACAAATTAAGCAGGTAACCTCTGCGTTCATGGCTACATTTATGAAAACCATCACGCAACACACAGATTTCAATTTGTTACCCTATCAGAGTAGTTTTTCTGCTGCTGCTAAGGATGTGAAGCTGGGCAGTTAAATGAGCTGGGAAGCCCATCACTTTGTGAAATCTGTAATGTCACTTTGCTAAAGCATCACTTTCTGAAGTGAACTGAATCTCTGCTATGTCAGCTCTTGGAGGACAAAGTCTGTGTTTTGTCTTTTATGAACTCAGTTCTTAAAGATGGTTGGTGCTTGTTTTTTACCATTTCCTGTGGCCTGTTGAACCTGCCACCCTCATGTGTGATCCTTCTGATGAAATGCTAACAGCTCTGTGGCCAGTGTGGCTGTTGGGAGGTCCAAAGGCCATTTGGGCCTTTTTGAGGTCAAGGACTTGCCTCCTCCAGTGGACGCTTTGCACCTTGGCAAGGTGAGCACTAGTTAAAGCACCCAGCTTGTTGAAAGATTTGTCCAAGTCAATCAATCAATACAAAGGTTTCAAACACATGAAGGGCAGTTCAAATCGTAAAAGAAGTAAGCTGGATTGAATCCTTGGAAAATCACCTGGGCTAAAGGAACTTATGAAGGTGGTCAGCACTAGATTTTCTGTGCAGCATGTAACACCAAAAATATTGAAATATTGATTTTGTTTTTTTGTTTGTTTGTTTTGTTTTGTTTTGTTTTGTTTGTTTTTGTTTGTTTGGGTTTGGATTTTTGTTTTTGTTTTGGTTTGGTTTGGTTTTGGTGGATTTTTTTGTAAGCTTGGAAAGGCAAAATAATTCAAAAAGTGTTAGATTTTTTTACATTAAACTGAAGAAATTCAAAGATCTACCTCTGCTCTTTCTGGAGGCAAAGCATTGCAGGAGTCTGTAGCCCATAACTAAACCCTCAAAAGAGAACTGGGGGAGGTTGCCATCAAAGCCATCAATACTTCCTTTGCCACTTCTGCCCTAAAGGACACAGAGCTCCACAACACGCTCCAGGCTGCCTTCAAACCAAGTGCAACCTTCTGACCCATTTTCACGTCCTTTTGGGTCAGTCCAGCTCTCGATGATGCTGCCACAAGCATCGTGGGTGAGAGAAGTAAATGAACATGCTACGTTTCTCCTGCAAAATGCAGATCTCGTTTTTCACGCTGCGAAGATGTGCTTGTGGTTTCATCCTCAGTCTGCCGAGCAGTTTCTGCAGCTTGCTGCAAAGCTGGGGTGATGCTCAGATGCCTTGAAACTAGACTGCATATATTTCTTAACATATACGGCTGGGGCACAGGGTTAAGAGACCCTCTTTGTCTACAGCTCCTGTTTCATAAGCTCTTTAGCTGATGCTACTGGTACTCCAGCCTCCTTGGATTCCTCCGTGTTCCCTCCTAGCTGTTTTCTCAAAATCTCCACTTTTAGACGTGTTCATCTCCTATGTCACTTAACTTCCACCACCAAGACTGTGGCTGGGCACCCCTCACTGCTCCTCCCTTAAATCTGCTGCCTGGTTATCCAGCCTGCTCCAGTTACCTAGCCCCAGGTCTTTATTGAGTGCCACCAGAGCAAGAATCTGAGAGAGGAACACTTTCTGTCCACCATCTCCTTCTCAGCAGCCCTTTTCCTTTCACCTACTGGAAGCTCCTCCAGACCCGTATCACCGAGGTAGCTGTGAGTGTCAGCCCACTGCCCTCTGCCAAGCAGCTGCTTCCACCCGTGCTGACCCTCTGCACACAAGCTGCTGAGTTGCACAGTCAGGCATTTGTCACTTAACATCTTGATTCCTGTCACTTCTGTCATCTTGAGAGTTGCTCCTAGCCACGTCCCACTCTGTTTGGTTTCTGTTGCAAGCTTCACGGCCTGCATGTGCAGAGATGATCACATCAGCGAGCATGGGGATGACCCTGTGGACTCTGAGCAGAGGCTTCTCTGGCCAGGCTGCAGCCAGAAGTGAGGGAGAACATGAGAAATTGGACTGATCCCTCCCCTGGCCAGCCCAGCCCAGCTGTCCCAGCTTTCCAAGGCTGTTCTAGAGAAACATATTTGATGGCTGTGGGCAGAGCAGCTCTCCCTGGCTTTCTGAATGCATCCGATGGTAACGAGTTCCTCAATGTGATAATGCACCACAGAAGAAGGTACTTCCTTTTGTTTGTCTTAAATGAGTTGTGGGATAATTTCGTTTTGTTCGTACATAATGAGAAGTCGTGAATAATCACTCAGTAATCACTTTCCCTGTGCTAGTCATGGCTTTACAAAACTCTAATCACATCCCTCTTTAGTCATCTCTCTTCAAGGCCATAGCTCCTATTATTTAGTCTCCTTACAAGAAAATGCCTGTTCTTCCAGCTGGGGATGAAATTCCTCTTGTTCCCTCCCTCCCTGATGTTCCCATAGCTGCTGCATTCTCAGCATGCACCTGCCCATGGTGCTTCTCCCCTTTCACCCCAGGCCTGGCCCCACCAGCCACCTTAGAGTCATCACAGGTGCCTAGAGCTGGGCTCTCTTCTGAGGTGAACCCCTCAGTTCTCTTGCTGGGAGAGTCAGTGCAGAGCCCAAAGTGTTCACCCCTGACTCATGTCTGGCTGCCAGGAGGGACCTCTGTCCAGGCAGAGACAGAATCATAGAGACATAGAATGGGTTGGGTTGGAAAGGACCTTAAAGATCATCTAGCTCCAACCCCTCTGCCATGGGCAGGGACACCTCCTATTAGAACAGGTTACTCAAAGCCCCATTCAACCTGGCCTTGAACACCTCCAGTGATAGAGTGTCCACAGATTCCGTGGGCAACCTGTTCCATTGTCTCTCCAGCCTCAGAGTGAGGAACTTCTTCCTTACAACCAATCTGAAGCTCCCCTCTTCCAGTTTGAGGCCATTACCCCTCATCCTATCGCTACAAGCCCAATGGCTTAAAGTTTGCAGGGAATATTTATAGTGGTTCCTGTTGTGTTGCCTGGGCCATGAGGTTGTCCAAAGGAAACTCACGGGTATTGGAGGGGGAGCAGGACTGGAGGGGATGCTGATGGATACGTGGTATTGAAGATGCTTGTTTCTGCCATGTGGAGATCTGTGTGGGTGTGAGGAAGTGCTGATGGTGCCTGTGGGAGGAGGACCAGTTCGTGCCCCTGTCTGTCTGCAGGGGAGGCTTCACCAGGCCAGAGCACGAGAGCTTTTGGGGAGCGGGTAAGGACAGAATGCGTCAGAGATACAGGGAAATCAGTGGTGGGGCAGGAAGGGTTGGCAGTTCTATGGGAGGAAGGCATCTTTGGGAGTGAAGGGGTGTGTGGGTGGAAGGAGTAAAGGGCAAGGCTGATGCTTAGGACATGGATTGGTGGGGTCAAATCCAAACAGTAGCACACAACATCCATGCCAGCTTCTGGACACTCCTACAAGAGGGGGTGTGTGGGTGGTGGTGGTGGGGGACGGTCAGCAGGCAGCTGCCCTCAGGGCTTGACCAGAAAGGAACAGTTCCATGTTAAAGTTTGGGGATGCATATCGTTAAGGTCTGGCTTTAAGGGAGACACCAGGGCTGGGGTGAAGGCAGTGGAGCTGAGGGATGGGATGTTCAGGTGACCCCTGCACAGCCACACATTAGTAGCCAGAGGAGTGCCCTGGCAGAAGGGCTCACTGGTGGTGGTGGGATATTTTTTTGGTAGTGGTTGTGGTCCCCGGATTGCAGTTTTGAGAAGCCTGGAATGTCCAGGAAGATGAGCTGAGCTGGGATTATTTATCTGTCTGCCCATCCCAGCAGTGGCTGGAGGCTGTCAATGCAGAATCAATAGTGTGCTGCAAAGCCCCGAGCTGACTACGGGGAATTTCTGGTGCTTCTGCCCATGCGGGTTAACAACTGTGTCCAGGATTGGGTTTTGGCTTGGATTTTTTTTTTTTTTTCTAAATTTAATTGATTTCCTTTGTTAGCTTGGCTGGTAACTGTTAATGGGATGATCAGTGTTGGGCTCTGTTGGGTAAGGGAAGGAAAACGATAGGGCTTGTTGGAACGTTGTGTCCTCAGCATGCTCTCGTAGTGGAAAGGCAAAACTCGAAAGGTCAGACAGCCTTTGGGTCCATCTGCCTTTCATGGAGCCTCTTCCCCCTGCCAGGCAGGCTCCTGCCACTGCCTGGTCTCTGTCATCTGCACTCTCCCAGATGTGCCACTGTCACCACAATGGGCTGAGACATTGTCTTCATCAGAGCTGGGAATGGCCCCCTCACTTCACCGAGCATTAAATCAGAATAAAGGCTGGAGCCAGCACATGGGGTTGAAGCCAGGACTGATGTGTTTGAGGCAGCTGTAGCTGGTACCCGAGGGGAGTGGAAGCTACGGGGACTGGATGCTACTCCACCAGCCGTGTCCTGGGAGCAGACGCATCCTTTGCAGCTGGGCAGCAGGGATTTGGGATGCTCTTCTTTCCAAACCCTGCCATGGGCAGACAGACAGCTCCACGCAGGGATAAAGGCTGTCCACATCAGGTGGAGTAAGAGGTGTAAATGCACCCTGCTTTCCCCACCTCCCAGGCCAGGCTGTTAAACCCACCCTCTCCCCAGCAGAGCCAGCTGTGTGTGGTGAATGCAAACCTCTGATCAAATATTGCCTCCTTCTCCCACCGCCACAGTCTAAAGTACACCGTCAGTCAACAGATGACTGAAATTTCGTTTTCATCAACCAACAGGCCAACGCAGACGAGACCTCAAATGTTAGTCAAAAGCAAACACCAAAGGGCAAAGTCAGAGCTGGGTGGATTTATTTGCTGAGCCTGGTGACTGGAGTCTCCCCAGGAGATTTGGGGTGCAGAGATGCTGCAGCAAGTGAGGTGCTGCCCAACAGGGGGGTCCCGGCGCTGTGCAAATGCCAGCAAGGGAAGGAATCATGATGCACAACCCATGGAAAGGAAGAGATTGCTGGAGAAAAGGGCAGAATCTACTAATTTTTGCGAACAGAAGAACTGAGCCAACGAGCAGTGGGGCCAAGCTCTGCTGCTCAGGTCCCAGGAGGTCCACAGAATCTGGGATGCTGCCCCTTTAAAACATGGGGACAAAAAGACGCAAATGAGGAGCCGGCTGAAAAATTAGTAGAGCAGAAAACTCCAAATGATGCAGAGCTAATTCCTTAAGTGTCAGACTGGCTGCCAGACCCTTCACTTCTCAGCCCCCTGGCCCCGTGGCACCCTTGGCCAAATGTGGGGAGCTCTCAGGGCCACTGTCTGTCCCTGGGCCCTGGATCCAGCCCCCCCTGCCCCAGGACCCCAGGATCTCCCTGGGTCTATAGGTGCCACATGTGGGGGCTTCTTTTCCTGTCTGCAGCCCCCAGCAGTCCCGTGGCATAGCCCCCACCGAGGTGAAAGGGCAGGGGAAGTTTTTTAATATACTTTTATTGGTCTGTAAATTTCTTTTCTTTCCCCACCGGCTTGGATCGATGTTTGCAGTTTACTGAAGTCCCAGGCACACAGATTAAATCCTCTCCCTCTATTACACTAGATGGGCTTTTATTCTCCTTCTGATCACTCAGAAATAAACACAGGGCGAGTGAGCAGGAGAAGGGAGGAGGTGGCGGGGGAGGGGGGGGAAACCAATTTCAAACCTGTTTATTCCCTACCAGCCTCAGAGCTCACAGTCATTAAACAAGTCACTTAGTCTGCAAGCTGCTGTATCCCTGTCCTCTGCTCCTCCTGCCTCCCCTTTCCCTTGCCTGCCCTCCCTCCCTCCGTTTCTCTCTTTCCTTCTCCTCTTCTCTTTCCCCTTCCTCTCCCTCCCCCATTATTTTTAGAAGAACAATAATAATTAGGCAGAGCAGCCTCTAACACAATTGTTTCAGCCTGAGCAGACAATTAGGACAGGCAGAGTGAGGCTAATGAACGGTGCATTGGTTCCAGCCCCCCACCGCACCCGAGTCCTGCCGCGTGGCCTCCCCACATCCCCGCAGACATGTGGATCCTCTCCCAAGCCACCTCTTCTAACACAGGCAAGAGCTGGCAGTCCCCCCTGGCAGCCCCCCCGGTCCCCCAAGGCAACGGGCAACTGAGTGGGGCCAAGGAGGGGGTGAGGGAGCCCAACACATGAAGTGGAGGGTGATGAACGGGAGCTGGGAGCTACGGGCAGGGGGATGGGGTTGGAGATGGGCTGCAGCCGAGCTGCCAAGCTGCGACTTTGGCAAGGGGACTTGTCTGCAGAGCAAGAGTGACAGCCCGTGCGAGGCCCTCAGGCCCTCTCAGTGCAAGGGAGCGAAGGTAGTAGCCAGGAGTCTCACTGGGGCTTGGGGCAGGGTGGGAGCATGTGGAGGGGAGGGCAGGAAAAATGACCCTGGTGTTGCCCCATCATGGGCAGGGAAGGGGTATGGTGCTGGAAAAGGGAAAACTTGGCTCGTGTAGCACATGGACCACAATGTACGGTCACCCTGATGCCAGCACCGGCCATGGGACTGGCCACCCTGGGCACGGGTGCCCCTGTAATGGCTGTTCCCGGAGGCGCAGTGTGGTACCCGGGGCCAAGCAGCTGAGCTGAAATATTCATGCCAACCTCTCTTTGAAGACAGCATGATTTCTTGGAAACTTGCTGCGCGTCTTAAATGGAGCTGTCTGCTCTGCATGGCTGCCTGGGCGTGATGGGAGCACGTGGGGTCCTGCAGGGCTGATGAGACGCTGGAAAGCAGGAGGAGCGTCTGCTTTGGGTGTGTGACGTTCACACTCTCAAGAAGGATGTGAAGCATGGCCTGTGCAGATGATGTCCCAGAGGGACAAGGGATGAGGTCCATGAGAACAGTGCAGTGCCACAGTCCCATTGCAGGAGATGCTCAGGGAGCAGCTGACCCCAAATTAAGATATGTCCAGAGCTGCCGAGATGGTAATGCTTGGTGTTGGTGCTATGATGATGGGTCAGGTGGTGCCAGGGACACAGATGTCATGGTGTCAGGGTAGGAGGTGATGGAGAAGGAGATGGCAGGTACCATGAAGATGTTTGCAGCAGACTTCCCTGGCAGGTAATGCTGGAAAGGTTGATGAGGTGGTTGCAGGGTGAGACCTGGTGGTGGTGTGGGCTTCCAGAGCACCGTGACATGGCTGAGGAGCTGCCTTTGGCGCTGTGCTGGGGGGGGGAGGTGTTGTTATGAGCCCTGGGCTTAGCCCATCTACTTGTATAGGGTGCTGAGAGATGTCCCCAGCACTGAGTTGATGCTTGTCCCTGGTTTTCCCCCAGCTCTGTAGCCAGATCCAAGTGTGGGGCTGCAGACGTGGGCATGCAGTGGGGTAGGGGACACTGGGGACTCTGGGTGCTATCATGGATCCCACACTCCGCTGCAGCTCCAAACTGACCACAGGCTGCATCAAACTCAAATATTTCTAATTTCACTTCAGCGATGGGACCTTTTGACCCCCAGCTGCTCAGCATACACAGGCAGCATAACATCCAGTGACACCCCAAGCAGGAAAACAGAAACCCGACTTTTCCTCCTCACTCCAAAGCCTGAAAGCTGTCTGTATACAGCCTCCTCTTCTGCAGCCCACCCCAGAATGTATTGCAAATCCCAATATAATTTGCTGTCCCTCAGGCCGCTCAGTATTACTGCTTTCCAAATGTCTCTCTCCCAGTCTCCATGGTGTTAAATTATATTTCCCCAGCTGGATTACTTTGCATTTGTTCAGAATGAATTTCATTTGGCTGTTTCCTTCCTATGCCTGACCCTTCTTTCCCAGTGCATTATCTTTTAGCTCTTTGTCCTCACCAGGATTTGCAGCACCTTCCCATTTCATATCCTTTGCAAATTTAATTAACATGCTCTTTACCCTCCCTCTTTCAGATCAAATGAAGATGTTAAAGGAGAGCAGACCTGGCACAGATCTAACCACTAACCACTAACAACAATACAAGTACCTTGCACTTAAATTATGCACTTCCCATCAGAAGATTTCAAGAGCCTTTGCTGAACTGGATAAGTATAATTATTAGAGCTGGGAACTCCACTACACTGGGGAATTTAATATTTGAGGTCTGCCTGAGGGCATATGTCTTGTTGACTGTTGTGTTGCATAGACCTTGACAGTCCTGGGATAGATGTTGTGCTTGTCACACCCATCTGGCCCCATGGACACAGAGGTCCTTGGCCAGGGGACCGTGCAGCTGGAAACCCCAGGTTCAGAAGAAGCAAGGCAGGGACGTGTCAGCTGGCTCCAAAGTGTCTTCTGGTTTGATTCCAGCAAATGAATCAGTGACATGCTGCAGTTTTGCTGAATTAGGGACCGCTCACAAGATGCTCCAGTCTCTGGCAGTAGTCATGCGATGGGGTAACAGGGGCAGCGAGGTGATAGTTGGTGTGTTTGGCACTTGGGCTCTGATTCCTCTGGGTGACTGGAAGGGGAATATCCAGGGCTCCTGACGTGAGGGCATGAGCAGCCCCCCTGGGGAGGGGCACTGCGCTCACCCTCCCCCCCCTGTTTGGGCTGGGTGGAATCTCTCTTGGGCAGGGCTAGATTCAGAGGCAATCTCCCTTTGTTTTCCCTTAATCATCGTCTTCCTGCTCTCTCCATGGGGAGTATGAGCTGATTTGTCCCATGAGGATAGCAGGGAGTCACCCCCACCAAAGAACCTCTCTAAACCCCTGCTCTGGCTTCATCTTAATAAACACAACTGTGTGGCAACTTGAGCTGAGAGTAAAAGGGGTTTGTAGGACACGGTTGCCAAGTTCTTTACAAGAAAATGGCCTTTTTTTTTGTTCCCCCCCTATTTTCCATCATTTAACAACTAAATGTTCTCATCTTGTTAGTGTTACCTTGATGATGAATAATGTATACTGCTCCTGCTCTGCGTGATACTGTACTCTTGAATCTCTGTTGCATTATGTGCCTGCACACAAGCCTGCTATAAAGTTTTCTGCCGCAACCTCCTCCAGCTAAAACAAGCTCAAGAGCTGCCACTGAGAGGAATGATGCATCAGGAGCATCCTGGTGGGTCTGCACCCTGAAAAGGGGGTTTACTGCACTTGCTGCTCAAATTTTCTCACCTTTGTGTTTCATGAGGCCATGACAATTGCCCACAGGCCAAAGGGACTGAGTGTACAGGCTGCCAAAAGCAAAATCCCTTGGATACAGCTTGGATGCAGTAACTCATAGGAGCCAGCATCTCTGCAGAGCCTCCCTACCATGGGGCAACCTGCCCAGGGCTGGAAAAACTTGTATATTGCTCTTGGAAGATGTTTGCACGGCCTTTCCTTTACTAGGCTGGAAGTTGTGCTTAGCTGGTGATAATTCCAGTCCCCAAGGTCCGTGGCTGTCCTGGGCTCTTGTCTTGCAGGAGGAATTCTGTTATTCAGTTATTCAGTAGCTGTGCAATGCCTGAGCCAGGCATTAGTCCTTCTGGTATTTTTCTCTCCTGATAAGTCAGCTCATATCCTTGATTTTCACAGCAGTATTTCAAAGTGGCTACGCAGGAATTCAGCCGCTGTTTATAACATAAGGAAAATAAACCCCAGTGCCATTTAAGGAGAATATTGATACAACACCAAATGAGGGTGAAGGGACCGTGAAATCCCAGCTGGAAATTGGTAGCATCTTTCTAGTGCTGGAGCAGAGAGCACCCGAACTGCCTCCTAAGAGGGGTGGGATTAAGAAACTCGATTTCTCTTATGATAAACCATCAATCATCCAGGAAAGAAATGAGCTGATATTGGCTGCTGGGAGCTGAACGTGGCCACATTGGTAGCCCTCCGGCCTGGTTTTCTGGGTGATCTGCCCCAGGTAGTTCTTCTGTGGCAGTGGGATCCGTGCTGTAACACTGCTAACTAGTGGGTTAACTATTATCTAGCAACCAGCAGTCCCATTTCTCATTTCTAAATGAGTTTCTCTGCTCTATCGTAGCATGGAGTTTGAACCCTATGCTACTTTCTCTGCCCATGCTTCAGCTGAACATTCAGCCCACGTTGGCTGTGGCACCCAGACTTTTGCTCAGGAGTCATGGCAATGAATCAAAGACTTCTTGATGAGAGCAAGTCCCCCCAATTTTCCACCCAATATGCACCTTGCCCACGTTTCCAGCGCAATCAATTTTCTCTCCGTTTGCAATATCCATCCTCATCTGCACAGAGCACGGAGCGGGCTGGTGGGGGCCACTCTGGGCTGCATGCTGGGCTGAAGATGGAAGATAGCAGCTATGCCTGCACATCAAAGTCAGGGTTTTTTTTCCCTCTTTCTTGCTGTTCTCTGCACAATTTATTATCAGAGAGTTGTGCCAATCTCCTGCGTGTGGCCCGTGTTCCTAGACGTGCATTCAGCCGCAGCCGCACATGCCCACGCTGTCAGCGAGCTGAGAAAGTTACTGCTGCTGGATTTGATTAATTCAATCCAGGTAAGTCGTCTTGGCTGTGAATTGTCCTCTCCTCAGTGCCAGCTCTGCTTGGCCGCGATAGCACATCTCATCTCAGGAGGAGCAGCAGCAGCCAGCTCCTCCCAAAGCTGGAAGCTGGGAAATGCACGTTGCTTGGCTGGCTGTGGGAAATGCCCACTGCTGGGGGGTTGGGAGGGCTACCTCTGAGGGGAGGGGGGAAAATTGGGAATGAGGGGGATTGGAGGAATGAGGTGGAGGGCACAAAAAGGTCTGACAGCTGTGTGATGGGAATAGCCTCTCATCGGGCAGAAAGTGGGCAACCTCAGCTCTGTGTGAATCTCTCAAATTCTCAGAGCCGTGAATTTCATTTTGTCCTGTTAAATTATTAATATAGCAATAAAACTAACCCCCTTATCCGTGCCTCAAAGCCCCAGTCTGAGACTCATGTGGCTTCTATCTCCCACTACATCACAAAGGAGCCTGAGCTCAGGCAGAGAACAGAGGTGATAGGATGGTCCCAGGGGAGAGAAGGGGAAGCTGGATGCACTCATGTCTCTGAGCTTGTGGTTTCTGGTGGCCTGTACCCTAGGAAAACATACAGCAGGTCAGGGGCAACTCGATTCTGGGCTGGCCCAGCAATGGGGACATGGATGTGGCTTGGCACCGGAGGTCCTGCATGCTGTGACCCAGCAGAGTCACCCCCACACGGCAGCTGAGCTTTGGGTGCAAATGGTACCCAGAAGGCATCAGATTGAAGGTTTCTGCTACAAAGTGCCTGATGGTAACATCAGCCTGGGGGATCTGATGCTGACTCCTGCACCTCAGAATAGGGTCAAGAAACTTCACTGGATCCAAGAAACCAATGGGGTTTTTTTTGGCACTGTGCATTTTAAGCCAGCTCAGAACCTTCACCTGGCCCTCAGAGCAGCTCTGCTGGGGCAGCTGGGGAGCCTGTGGTTTGGGTGGGAACAAGCTGAGGCAGAAGGAGAGAGCAGGGAGAGACCTGTAGGGCCACCACATAAGAGTGCAAACCAGCGGGACTGCCCTAGGAGGAGGGCTGGGAGCCACAGCTCCACAGAAGGTCCTAGATTTGCAGGTTCCCCCACCCAGCCTGTGACTTTCCTCTGTTATCCCAGGATTAAGTGGCACAGATCTCCCTGGGAAATGCAATGGCAGCTTCCCAAACACCCTGGGAATGGAAAGCCCTCCTTCTCCAGCAGCTGCAGAGCCCCATGGAGCTGGGCTCCCAGCCATCCCCGCACTGCTCCTGTCCTAGGGGCCCACTGCTAGACTTCATGAGAAGCTCTGTCTGGAAGAAGCTTTTTCCAAGCAGGAGTGAGAGCTCATTTTATGAGTTACATGGGAAAAAGAAAAAAATACCCTGAAAGACTAGAGAGATGCCTGAAAGCATCCGGGTCACCCAAGCTCCTCCTAGATTCTCCTCCCTGCATCCCTGCATCCTAGTCTAGTTACCACAAAGCCCTCCTGATGCCTGGCAGAAAGAACTGCTTTTGCCAGGACCTGTACTGCAGAGCTGTTTGAAGAAAATAGAGAAAAATATCACCCAGGATGGTGCAGAGTGTTCTGGGTGGAGGGGACACAGCTCTGCCTCCCACAGAGAAGAATAAGCAATATCTGGATTTTCCCTGTGTGGTGCCACTGCTCTGTGGAGGAGGGCTGAGAGGGGGGTACTGTGACAACGTGCATGAAGCCAGATTGGAAAAAGCATCTTCGCTTTAAAAGAAGATGGGAATTTTTCTGCTTGTAGATGGGGAATGACACATGGGGAGACCAGAATGTGGGTTACAGCAGAGTTGGGCGTGAGCTGCCATGAAGAAAGGAAAATCCTGTGGAAGGCAATGCCCAGCAGCAGCACGGCTCGCCACCAGTGCACAGACATTACCACACGCTGTTCCCGCTCTCAGTAGCCCAGGAGTGCTAATGAGGGGCTGTGGGAAGTCTCCTCCATAAGGTTATGGAGCCTACAAGGTTTCTTTGCTTTGAGAAAAACCACAGCACAAAGTCTGGCTGGTTTTAAACAAATATTTGACTGAAAGACTATAAGGAGAAGCCACTGAAGCCAGGGTCAATAACAAAGAGCCCTCGGTGGGGCTGACTGGAACAGACTGCCATGACCTTGCTGAATGGCCACTTTCTTTGGCAGCGTTGTAGAACCTGGTGGGTGTTGGTCTCTTCTCCCAAATGATAAGACAAGAGGAAATGGCCTCAAGTTGCACAAGATTCGGTTGGATATGAGGAAGAATTTCGTCACTGAGAGAGTGGCTAGACACTGGAATGGGCTGCCCAGGGAGGTGGTAGAGTCACCATCCCTGGAGGGGTTCAGAAAAAGAGTAGATGCAGCACTGGAGGCTATGGTCTAGCTAACAGAAATATTAGGAGGAAGGTTGGACTTAATGATCCTACAGGTCCTTTCCAACCGTAGTGATTCTATGACTCTCTGATTCTATGGAGGAGCAGGGCAGAGGGATGCCAGCCTGCTCCTCCCTTGCCAAACCTGCAGTGTGAGAGCTCTCTGTGGAACCTCAGCTTAAACGCTGGGGGTTGAGAGGTTCCCCAGACTTTCCTCCTCAAGGACACGACCAGCAGTGGTCCTGGCATCCTGCTCCTTTCACCCTCCAGCAGGGAACAGTGCTGGGTCTCGGTGGGCGTTTGCCGTGCAGGAGGATCTGTGTGTACTGCCTTTTCTTCTCCTGTTCTCCAGGCGGTGGGGTGTCCTGCTCCCTGTCTCTCCCTGCCCGCTGGCATCGCAGCAATGCTGAGTTCTACACTACCTTCCACTCGCTTACCCCGACTCACCAACATGTCACTTACACCACCGTTCATGTCACCTCTGATTCTGGCCCATAATGCTCAGTGTGTCACCTCGGCAGCGGATTAACCACCAAGAGCTTTAGAGCCAGCCAAGCAGAAAGCAAAGCATATGTCATCTCTCCTTATGTTTACAGGAGAGAACATCACCTGGCATCACCAGAGACAAGGGCACGCGTTGAGTGATCTCCTCCTTGGGAACCAGTGCTGAAGGTACTGCAGCTCCAGTAGTCTGAGGACACCTCCCCAGCAGCCCTGCATGCAGGTCACTGCTGGTGGAGCCTGTGCACCAGCTGCACCCGTGGTCAGGAGCTCACCCGAGCCTGTGGCAGGGCAGAACTCCAACCATTGCCATTGTCTTGGGATTCAGAATGGGGAAATCTATTTCTTCAGGGCACTGCTGGCATAAAAATGCTTGAGAGCAGAGCCCAGCCTGATCTATCTGGTCCTAAGGAGACCTAATTGCAGAGCAGTTTGCCACAAACTTTCCATGAGATGCTCGTCTCCTTTCCTGTGTCACCACACGTTTGGCAATCCTTTTCATCACAGCCTCCTTCTTTAATGTCTGGATCTTTTAGAACTGCTTCTCCTGCAGTGCTTTTGCTCTTGTATTTCACACCTCTGGATAGTTCTGGTTGAGATCCTTCAACATTGCTCCTTCAGGAGCCCTGGGAGAGCTGCCATCCCATCACTTGGCCCAGAAAGCCTTTATAGATGGGCAGGGAAGGCATTGATCCTCATCTGTTTTTAAGATCTTCAGATTCCCTTCGCATATCACACCCTGGCTGGCTTTTGTCTCAGTCACAAGAATACACAGTACCTGAGGGCTCATTTCTCTCCGCAGCTTTTAAAGCACTGTACTTGTCTCATCACCAGCTCCTGTCTGCAGGAGTGAGTGTGTCAGTGTCGTGTGTTACTACCTGCCACAGTGCCTGTTAGTTATCTGCTCCTTCTTCAGTGTCTGCAGTCCCCCCACCTCATGCAGAGACAGGGTCTGGGAGAGGGAGCAGTGAAGGAACCTCCTCCTAGAGACCAGTTGCCTGAGAGCTGCTTTAATGTCCCTGTGGAGTGAGCTGTTCTGCTCTCCTATCTGTCATGGCAAGGGTAAGGTGTCCTGCAAGGGACCATCACTGGCAGCTCGGTGACAGAGTTGTGCTCGCATTCTGTGATGGATCTGCACATGTCCATGTGAACTGTGTCTGATTTTTGGCCATTCCCAGGTGCTCTCATGCTTGCATGGTGGTCCTTCTACATTCCCTATGCTCCCACCAGACCACATGGTGGGTAGCCAGCCAGATGTCAGAGAGAGGCCAAGGGCTCCTAAACAACATCAGGATTTGGAAAGTCTCCATGTGCATATTAGAAACATTGAATTATAGAATCATAGAATCTTCTTGGTTGAAAGACACCTTTAAGACCATGAAGTCAAACTGTTAACCCGTCACTGCCAGGTCACCATTAAACCAGCAGGTTGCTCAGAGCCCACTCCAACCTCACCTGGAATAGTTCCAGGGGTGAGGCATCAACCACTTCTTTGGGCAACCTGGGACAGGGGCTCACCGCCCTCAGTATCAAAAATTTCTTCCATCTCTCCAGTCTGAATCTCCTCATTTTTAGTTTCAAACCATCCCCCCTTGTCCTGTCTCAACAGGCCCTGCTCAAAAGTCCATCCCCACCTTTCTTGTAGGTCCCTTTGAAGTCCTGGCAGGCCATCAGAAGGTCTCTCCAGCTGAAACCTTCTCCTCTGCAGGCTGCCCCCGCCCCAATCTCTCCTCCAACGCCCGCCTACTGGGCTCCCAGCAGAGGGGTTCCCCCCTCGGGTCATTGCTGGGGCTCCTCTGGCCCCGCTCCAGCAGGTCCCTGTCTCTGCTGTGCTGAGGACTCCAGAGCTGCCCCAGCACTGCAGAGGGGTCTCCCCAGAGCGGGGCAGAGGGGCAGGATCCCCTCCCTGTCCTGCTGCCCACACTGCTGGGGGTGCAGCCCAGGCTGCAGGGGGCTTCTGGTCAGCTCCTCACCCCCAGCAACTCCAAGTCCTTCTCCTTGGGCTGCTCTCCAACCCTTCACTCCCAGCCTGGGCTGATACCAAAAGTTGCTCCGACCCAGGTGCAAGACCTTGCACTTGTCCTTGTTGAACCTCCTGATGTTCAGATGGATCCACTTCTCCAGCTTGTTGAGGTCCCTCTGGACAGATCCCATCCCTCAAGTGTGTTGACCACACCACTCAACTTGGTGCCTTCTGCAGACTTGCTGAGGGTGCCTCGATCCCACTGTCTGTGCAATAACTTAGGCATGTGCACTCTCGTCCGCTTTATTGAAGTAGGAATTTGGGAGTCTCTGGGCTTGTAGGAGGTGCCCTGGGCTGGGCAGCTGGTGGGAGGGGGTGAGCTCATACGTGCGTCCCCGTGCAAAGTGCCTGACACACCTCTAATGAGGATGATTGAAGGCTGAGTGCAGGATGATACAGAACAATATAAGTAAGTGGTTTTAGTGTCAGCAATCTTCAAACTTGCTGTCAAAGGGAACATTTAAACGATTTTCCTGCTACTCCAACGCATTCAGGTTATATTTATACCCAGAGAAAACTGGTGCTATAAATGTCAGGTTTGGAGAAGGGCTGGCTGCATCCATCAGAGGAAGAATTAGAAAGTAAGGAGGAATGATGTATCATGGCCAGACCTGCCTGGAAAGAAAATCCCTGGGGCCTGGCCCCATGCCGTGCTGTGTCCCAGGCTGGGGTGTCTGTCCTGGCACCCCACGTTTGCACACAGTGAGTAGAGCAGGCAGGGCCCCAAGCTGGCCAGACCTTTGAGGGGGAAGTGCCTGAAGCATTTAAAAAACAGCTTCTAACGGACCACGAAAGAACTATAAAAAGTGAGGAGAATTCTGTTTTGCTGGAATGAGAATAAAATAAAAGAGACGGTAGAGAAGTCTTGCCCTGCCCACTGTCCAGGGGCTTCATGCTGTCTTCTAGGCTTGTTCGCAGTCTATCAGCTTTCGGTGGTTTCCAGCAACCCTCCACGGTGTCCCCTGGGTCTCTTGTCCCTGTCTCCAGCCTGACCAGGCACCTGCTTCCTGCTCTTCTGAGCAGCCAGGCTGAGCATCAGGTCCCTCGCCTGGTGGCTCACTGCCCTTAGCCTGGCACTGCCCTTTGGAAAACCCTGGAAACCTGATGGTCCTGCTGCCATCCCCGTAGCTGGACAGTGGGCGTGGTCTTTCTCTGTCTGAGGGTGTTGGCTTCTCCTGTTGGATGTCTGTTAAAAGTGCTTAACTGGGCTCCCAGCCCCAACACTGGCCCGGCTGCCAAGTTTTCCAAAGTAGCAGTGGGCAGTAATAGCCCCCTCTCCTAAATTATCCCCTCTCAGGAACTGCCTGTGGAGCTAAAAGAGTTCCTCCCTTCCCTGGGGCATCTCCATCCAGCTCCAGTCACCCTCCAGCAGGGCTGTTTGCCTGTTCCCAAAGCAGGGGAAGGTGAGAGACACAGGCTGCAGAGTCTATCAGAAAGGGAGGGTATTGAGGACTGGAGCAGCACAGAGTGTTGGGAGGGTGGATATGCAGGACTTGGCCCTTCTCATCTCCTCAGGGGTGGCCCAGCACCTGCTTTTGAAGGAGTCAGACCAAGCGAAGTGGTGCAATGTGTGAAGGTGTGTGGGGAGGTGAGATGCACATGGGGGATTTCAAAAGATTTATGCAATTCCTGCAGGAAGACAGAGCTTTCAGGAAGTTGTTTAGGCTCTCTCAGATAGTGAGGGATGTTTCTCCATGAAATGTTTCCTGTCCTGGAGCAATGGTAAAGTAGAGCTATTGGGAAGGTGGACATCTTCCTTGCAGCTCAGAGTCTGGAGTCCCCTCTATGGGAAAGGAGAGTTGAATGCTTTTAGCCCAAGGGCTTTTCCCCAATTCTGACATCTGTTTGATAATTTTCTTCATGCCTAGGCTCTGCAACAAAGCCAACAAACTATAATTTCATTGCACTTGGTGTAGGGAGAAGACCTTTTGGTGGTACAGATGTTGCAGTGTAACAGCATCGAGGAAGTTGCACGGTTCAGATTTTGCGGTTGAAGTAAGACAGCTTTGTACAATGACACATCTGATGTCAGCACCCAACTGTGGGCCAAGAGCCCCAATCCAGTGCAAACTCGCTCCGATGGTTCAGCTGTTCAAAGCATTCGGTGGAATTTGCTTTTTCCCCAGCAAACTTCTTGCCATATCCCAGCTTGCCTGCCCTTTTCCAGCCAGCGTGCAGCCTGGGTGAAGTTGGAATAAATAGCATGTTGTTTGCTGTTGCAAATTTGACAGAAATATGATCAAGTATTCAAACACAATCCAGGTCAAATTGGCACTGGCAGGTGAAGCAGCAGCACACGGCTCCTGCTAAATGGAAGGACTCGCTGAAATTTCATTAATTGCTGGGAGAAAAATAAAAAATAAACAAGAGGAGAAAAAAATTGACATTCCCAAGAAC
>NW_008606147.1:94983-99435 GCF_000691845.1 Merops nubicus | reverse complement strand
AGCAGGAAATCATTCCTAGTTCAGTTAACGGGTTATGTTGACAAGTCTAAGAGCAAGAAAAGGTCAGCACTGCAGGGTGTGTAGGAGGGCAGGAGGGGATTCCAGTGGCAGATGCAACGGGAGCTCATCTCTGCCCTGAAACCTCCTCCAGCTCTGCCTCCCCCCGACTATCCCTCCATCGAGCGTGTGCTGACACTCGTGCCTCCTGCCTCCGAGCCATCTGCCCTTACAAAATGCTCTGGGAACGGAGCCCATGCACACCAATGCCAAGTCCTGAGCTTTGTAAAGGCAAACGGCAGGTCTGGGTCAAACGGCATCGCTGCAAGACCCTCACCCGTGGCATGCACCACATGGGCCAGTGGGCTTGTTCAGCCAGCCTTGCTGCCAGGATGCCCGCAGTGGAATCACCTCTGCCTGCCCTACATGTGTCCTGGGCACCTCAGTGGGGGTGGTACCCGCATTGAGTCTACCGACAAAATGGTAAGAGCCCTCCTCCCATCATGGTGCTGCCAAACTCCCCCAACTGACTTCACCCAACAAAGTGGGTGTGAGTGAAGCGTGTGGATGTAAATGTTGAATTTGGATGACCAGCTTGAAAAAAACAGGAGGTGAAGGGGTGACTTGTTCTGCCTGTAAGAGCTTGCCATGGAATAAAACTGATTATTCATCTAGGAAGCAAAGCAGAAAGAGACCCAGAGCCAGAAGTTCATCAGCAGAGTCAGGAGAGATGTACAGGTCTAGAAGGCAGCTCACCACCATGCCCCAGGGCTGGGGTAATTTCCATTTCCTGGCCTCTTAACTTGGTTTTTCTCAGGGAAAAAAAAAAAAAAAAAAAAGAAGGGGTTTAGTTCAGACAAAATTTTGTTGAAGGAAGTGGCAATACCAACATGTCCTATCAGGCCTTCAGTGCTCCTGGGCCATCTCTAGATGGACTGATCACCTCTTTACCTTGATCTGTAGTAAGAAAAAACACACTTACCTACCCCACCCCCACCAGGGAGGCAGAGGGGCAGGAGATGGAGGACTGTTTAAGCAGCTCCTGATGTATGGTCCTGGGAGATGCTGGGTGCTGTCATCACAGCAGCACTGGGCTACAACAGTTTCTTGGCAGACATGGTTTGGTTGTGATGCACATCCTCACACTTTATCTGCTTCTTCCTCCCAGCACGGGACATTTTTGGGATCTCACTTGTGTGGTGTTACTGATTAGACTCAGAATCATTCTTGTTGGAAGAGACCTTTAAGTTCATCAAGTCCAACCATTCCCCAGCACTGCCAGGTCCCCACTGACCCATGTCCCTCAGCACCACATCTCCACAGCTTGGAAACCCCTCTAGGGGTGGGTACTCCACCACTGCCCTGGGCAGCCTGACACAGCCCTGGACAACCCTCAAGGGGAAGAAACTGTTCCTCAGGTTCAACCTAAACCTCTCTGGCACAGCTTGAGGCTGTTTCCTCTTGTCCTGTGACTTGTTCCTTTGGAGAAGAATCTGACCCCCACCTTGCTGCAACCTCCTTTCAAGTAGTTGGTGAGATCCAGAAGGTCTCCACTGAGCATCCTTTTCTTCAGGCACCAGTCCTCATAAGACTTGTGCTCCAGACCCTTCCTGTAGGACACAGGAGGGGCTGGATGGCACAGAAACTCTCTCTCCAATAAAGCCCAGAGCAGATGCCAGGAAAGAGGAAAAAATACTAAGCAAGCACACAAGATGTTCCTCTCTAATCACCTCCCATCCTTCCACAATCTGCAGTTTAGGGACTTCCTGGGTCAGGCATCATTACTATGCTGTTAGGAACCCTCTGTGCACTTTGATTCCATCCCATCTGCCCTTGAACCCGGGGGGATTTTAAACCTAACCGTGTTCTTTACACACTTTGCACCTCCCCTTCACAGGTAGAAATGAAAGCACAGCAGGGAAGTCAGGAGAGCCAGCTGCTTCTTTTCTGATGCACCATGGAAATCAGAGATGGGACTGAGAAAGCCAAAGGATTCATGGAGCCTGGGAACATTTGCATGCCATCAGATAGTGGAGGCAGCAGAGGGTGGAGGAGGAGGGTTGAAATAAGACCCTGGAGCCTCTTGACTGGATTCAGTGGCTGCCAGGGTCAGGTTTCTGCAATGAAAAGCAGAGAGAATTATTGTTGTCTCCACAGGACAAGCTCAGGAGGAACGGCAGCACCCATGGAGGGGTGGAGAAGCACCAGCATTCTCCATGCCCAGCTCAACTTCTCCTCTCCAGCCACAGCCCAGAAAGAGGGATTCTCCAAATCCTACTTCCCAGGGCCTTGACACAGCTCTGCACAGCAATGCTCTTCCTGGGCTTGGCTTTTGGGTGTTCTCAGCAAGCCCAAACACCCCATCAGCATGACGAACTGTGGTTATCTCCCCAGCCTATTCTGTGAGAGGAACAGGCTCCCAAGGAGCACTGCAGTGCTTTGGTTTTACCCACATCAGCACCTAACTTCTTCCAACCAGGCAGTCAGGTCTGCCAGAGCTCAGCATGGGGATGTTGTAGAGATTAGTGCTTTCTCCTGACCTGAGCAGCTCACCGAGTCTTATTTTTGTTAGGGAGAGAATGGATTAGAAAGTCATATTTCTTGGTTGTAATCCTATTTCAAAAAATGCTCTGAATCCTCTGTCCCTGAGCAGGGAAGTCCTGCCTCAAGCTTCTCTCCCAGCTGATATGCCAGTCACCTCCACCCTTCCTGTGGCCCTTTGCACCCACAGATACATGTGTGTGATGGTGTGTGTATGTGTGTGGAGACACACCCCCCCTTCCCATAGAGCTTGCCTGGGAAGTCTTCTTGCACCATGGCTTAGCTCCAGAGCTGGTGGGACTGTTGTTTCAGGCAGGCATCTGATTCTTACCCGTGTCCAACCTGAATAAGAAATGCTGGTCATGCCTCTGGGATGAGTGAGGTGTCTCCCAGTCTTTCTTCATTTTCCTGGAGCCTTCTGGATCCTATCACATCTTCCTTGCCAGTCACTCAATCTTTTCTAACACATCCTTCCCCGTGTAGCAGCTGAAACATTGGAGTGAAGCTGGAAGAGCAGAGCACCATCTTCACCCTCCGGACACCTCTCTGCTCCTTCTCCATCCCTCCCCATCCACCACCACCATTCTGTCCCCGCCAAGTTTACCTACAAGTATAACCAGCATATGGATCAGCTCAGGTCTTCACCAGTATGAAGATTTCTGGAAAGGCTCAGATTTCCAGTCATTCGCTTTATCCAAAGCAGAGCTATTGAGCTGGAAAAATGAGGAAATCAGAATGTCTTCTGAGCCACAAAACAAACCACAACATTGTTGGAATCCAAACCATTAGATGGGGCATGTCTGCAATGCATTTTCTTAGGCAGGGGGTAGCAGCTCCCAGGATTGTCCCACAAATCTGGACCTGCCCATATTGCTGCTCAGCTGGGAGAGTAGGCTGAGACTTACAGCTTCCGTGATGTCATGGCAGAGGTGAGGACCTCAAAACTCCTCCATGCCTCTTTCCATGGACTGCAGCTCCCTTGTTGTGTGTGTTTGTTTTTCTGAATTTTTTTTTATGTTTTGTTTAGTACTATTATTAATCCGTGGGAAGCAGAATTTTCTTTTCCAGAGATCTCCCCCTCTGTGCCATTAACTTGGTACAGTACTGGTGCTCATTTAGGACAGGACACTCCTAGATGTTTCACTATTGAGACAAGCCAGAAAGATGAGCCAATGGCTTCACAGAGCAGCTCTCAGGCCAAAAAAGTCATGGTGGTCCCCATCATCTGCCAGAAACCCAGGGCAATTGCCATGGTGAGACTGGGCACCACGAAGAGAATCCCTAAGGACATGTGGAGATGTGAGACTAGGAAGCAGACCCACCGACTCAGATTTTGCTTGAACTCCTGCCATACATTGCAAATATGGCAGCACTGGCCCAGACGTTGTGAAAGCCAAGGAGTTTTGCCCCATCTCAATGCTGAAAAGCCCAGCAGGCCTTGACAGTTGGTCTGGGAAATCTCTTTTTCCATCTGCCTGACAACTGGGAGTGTCCCAGTGCAGGGTGGGGAACGTGGAGCCTTTGCAAACTGCTATTGTTTAATTTCTGAATTTCATAAATCTCCTGCTGGGGTCCAAAGCAGGTGTGAAATACAGGCTGCTCCTCATGTGTCCTGGAGCTGGGCAGGATTCGCTCGACATGAAGCTCTGGATGCAGGTTCCTTATCTCAGTGACAAGATTTATGGAGGCTCTGAGATTTATTCTGCTTGTAAAATTCTGTTAAATGTATGGACGAGTTGTGCAATGACTATTGTTTGGGAATGTATTGTGTCTGCTGGCAGAAAAACAGTCACGTCTTTACCCAGTCTCATGCAAGTGCCAGGTGTGCGGGGACAGTGGTGAAGATCTGTGGGAGGGATGTAAGGAGCTTCTGCCAAGAGTGGTGGTGAGGTGACTGGGGGCTGCCCCATCCTC
>NW_008606147.1:84980-94952 GCF_000691845.1 Merops nubicus | reverse complement strand
TGCTGAAGAGGGACACATGGGCAAGGGGGGTGCCCAGCCAGATAGACCAAGCAAGGGAGGATGCTGGGGAAAGCAGTTCTTGGACTGTGGAAAATGCCCAGCCCTGAGGTGTGTGAGCTGTCAGGGCGGGCGATGGGTGAGGACATCCAACGCAGGCCAAGGGCAGATTGCCATCATAAGCAGCTTCCTAGAGGACAGGCTGTGGGCACCCAGCTTCCCAGGCTGGGCTCATTAGCTGGCAGCCTCGGAGCTGGCTGGGGGAGGAGGCGCTGGGTCTCCCGGCAGAAAGGCTCTTTTGATGGCAACGAAAATTTTCCCTTTTGAAAAAAACCTGAAGTAGGGGAAGGAGCATTGGGGTTACCATGGAAACCCATCACCGAGCTGCGCCGCAGCAGGATACACAGCCCCAGTGTCTCGGAGGTCTGTGGTAGCCCAGCCGAAGCGGGTGGGAGCCAATGGCAATGGCCCCCTGAGATACCCCAGGGTGTCTGCACCCTGGCCCCTGCCTGATAACTGAGCACCTCACCAGGACTGGAGAGGTGGAAAAAGCCATCGGCTGCCAGGAACAGGTTTGGTTTGTGATAATGGGAATGGGTTGAGAGTCAGAACACGGCCGGGCTCGTCAGACCTCGGGCCACCAGCCCCATGCATAAACAAGTCACACCAAACAGCGCCGGCGAGCTGAATGCTGCAGCCTCACTGCAGATTGGCTCCCAGTTATATCTCGAGGAAGATCAATAGAACAAATTATACCAGCAGAACAATATGAGGGAGCCCTGAAAACCCCAATTACCGAAAACCTAATTAATATGTTTTTAAACAAGCATTATGGCAACACTTCAAACAATATTAACGTGACCACGAAAGTTTCACAAGGGCGGCAAAGCAATTCTTTAGCCCGTGGCAATAGGGTGGGAAGGGAACCCAAAACAAGAATGAGAATGGAAAACAATTGCTTTGATACAGCCACAGCTGGAGAAAAGCAAGTGCTCTTTCCAGCACACAGCAGAGGGACTCCCATATGCTACCCCAACACCCTGCAGGGCTGCGGATCAATAGTCCTGTAGAAAAACAGAGTCAGAGGACAAGAAATGGAGAGAAAAAAACCAAAAAAAAAAAACAAAAAACCAAAAGAAAACAAAACATTGCCCTAGCTCCTAGTCCTTCTAGGAAGAAAGTAACCAGACAAAGGGCTGCAAAGTCCAACCTTCCTGAGAGGACTGTGACCAGGAAACCTGACCACAAAAAAAACCCCAGTAACCTTGCAAAAACAATGACATTTAAATACAGTGCTGATTGCTCCTGGGACCCCTGACACAAAGCCTTAGCCTAGTCCAACACAGGAAACTGTGTACCCTAGCTGAGACACGGCTGAGATGCTGCCGTGGAGCCCTGCACACCTCCAGTATGTCACCCTCGCCTGCCTAGCTGGACACATCCTCGAGCAGCAGCCAGGTCCTGGGGCATGGGCAGCTGGAGAAGCTCTGGCATGAACAACAGCACTGGGGAACAGTCCTGCAGAAGACAACATAATCTATTAAAGTCCAGTAAGATCCTTCCCCAAGAACAATGGGGCAACTACATCTATAGCCTGCAGATGTTCAGTTACAGAGGGAGGTGTTTGCCTGCTTCAGAGAGTCCCCAAAAAAATTCTGTTAAAAATTGCTACGTGAAGGAACTGATAGAAAATCATCTGATAACACTGAATCCATGCACAGATCCATCTGGCATGGGATAAAACCCAACAGCATATGACCAGATCCTGGGGCTGGTGGGAGGAGCAGGACCCCAGCGTGGCACAGGCACAAACACTCTAGAAACATCTCAGGGCCTCAAAAAAATCTGTGTGCCAGTAAGATGATGAGATCACTACACCTGGAGTGGTGTGTCTTACAGAGGGTATTGGAGAAAACACCACTTTAGTGTGACTCTTTGAAAGCTTCCAAGCTTTATCAGCAAGTGAGATCTCAGCCTGTAAGGCAGGATGCTTCTGCCTGGCAATGCAACTGCTGGAAGGAGAGGTGAGGTCACAAAGAAGGCAGGGGTTGGGTGTGATCCTTCCCAAGAAACCAGCTGCAGAAAGCATTCACCAGTGCAATTTAACGTCCTGGATGTATGGGCAGAGAAATGGGGAGAGCAAGGTGTTAATAGGGGCAGAACTCCCCCTCTGCAGTCCTGACTGGGCAGTGTACACCTGCTTTGTGGAAGAGCTGCTGTATGGCATGCAGGGACCAGAGCAGAAACACACAGAAGAAAGGGAGAGTTTTGGGGGGCTGGACACATATCCTCACACATCCATGTGGAGCTTTCAGTGCAACTGTTTCACACTGGAACAAAAAAGTTCACCCAATCCAAGCCATAGGTGGTTATACAAGGGGAATTCTCCTGGGTGCTGCTCAGGAAAGTTTCACAGGAGGACACAGGAGTGGTTAAAGCAGCTCAGACTGAAAACCCATCCAGCCCAGGTGTTTCATGGAGGACACAAACCAAGACCAGTATGATTTCCAGCTAAGCCTTCCAGTTCCTGCCATGTGGCACAGACAATTCCCAAGGCAGTTGACGTGTTTGGTGCTCAGCCTGACTTGGTGAATTTTCTTCCCAATAATTTTTGCAAGGGCTCATTGTGCTGACGTGAGTTTTTCAGATTGAGGGTTGATTCTGTGGTTGGAGAAGGGAGAACTTGGAAGAGCACCATGTTGGTGGCTGGGGCTGTCAGCCGAAATGTGGAGATGACAGTTCAACCCCGGTTTGGGAGCGTTCTTGTCCCTCGCTAACCCAAGCAAGGGCTTATTTATCTCTACAGAACAGAAGCACAGCAGTGGGATGATCTCCAAGAGGGACGTCACCACCCAGTGACTGGAGTACAGGATCAGCAGGGCCACAAACTTAACTCTCCCATGCCCTGGAGTAATGACCTGACTCCTGAGATTCTTATGGTATCTCATATCTTTTAGAACCACCTTGAGAGACTTCGTTTTCATTCTGATGCAGGCTAGTGACCGATTTTTTGGAAAGTGAATGTCTTTTTGTGCAGCAGAATTTCTGGTCCTGGCTAACCTTCACAACGCTGTAGGTAACCTGACTCATCCATGAGCTTGCCAGAAAGCAATAACTGTTTTCTAGCTTACTAGAGGGGCTGGTTGTGGGCAGCTGCGATGGGGATGAAAACCCACCAGCCCACAGGCTCATCCCACCATCACTGCTGGGAGCCTGAAGCTGCACCTGCAGCTGGAGGTTTTGCTTCCCTGCTCCCTCTGTCCTTCGCCTATTTGGAGGTGTGCATTGGGGTGCCTTCACCCCTGTTCTTCTGGCAGTGTGGTCATTTGGATGAAGCCAAACCAATGCTATACCCAGACATATTGAGGGTGATAGATCCCTGGGATAGGTTGCCCAGACAGGTGGTGGAGGCCCCATCCCTGGGGACATTCAAGATCAGGCTAGATGAAGCTTTGAGTAGCTTGATGTAGTTTGAGATGTCCCTGCTTATTGCAGGGGGATTGGACTAGATGACCTTTGGCGGTCCCTTCCAGCCCAGACATTCTATGATTCTATGACATCATTTTTCGTCAAGCCAACGTGCTGTGCTCTGCTTTCCCTTGTGCTGGAGATCTTCCCTTTTCCTCTGCACACCTCTGCATACAGAGCCTAGATAAGAAGTGCCATGGGAGGGGTGCTGCAGCCAGAGCTTCTCCTGCAGCCTGCTCTGAGCCTCCAGCCTGCTTCCATCCCCTGTGACCCCTACTCAAACAGTGTCAACGTTGCAGCAAATCTGGCTTTTGCCTCCTCTTCCTTTTCGATGGCCCTGTCTTGGTGCATGGGACTATCCAAGCCCCAGAAATGTCATTTTTGGGTCATATCACCAGGCTCTCTGCCTGGCTCCACCTCCCATAACAGGACACCAAGGGTAAACTCCCAGCTACCAGCCACAGGCACTGCTCCTCTCCTGAGTCTCAATACAACTTCTCCTTGCTCCTGAATTTGTCAGTCCCTGCCAGCCGTGGGGTCTCAATCCCGCCCATCTACCCTCTCTCTGACACCATGAACTTTGAGGGGCAGCCCCAGGCAGGCTGGAGGGCTTTTTGCACACTCTGTGCACCAGAGGCTCATGTGTGTCCAATAGAGAGGAGCCATCAAGCGGTTAATCAGACCCAGCATTACGTTCCTGATGAAGTCTATTAGCAGGGTTTTAGCTGACTGCTCCCTGTTTGGGATAACTGATGAGAGCAGAGTGGGAGAAAGGCAGCAGGAAGCCCCAGAAAGGAGGATTTGTGCTCTGGATGGTGTGGGGGAGTGAAATCACACGCTGCTTCTCGCAGCAGAGCGTCTTATTCATCTCCTTCCCTCCTGCTCCTGGAGTGATGTCCCAGACGAAGCAGGAAGCAGCTGTGGCCTGGATTACCTGGTCCGATTCTCTGCCTTGATAAAGCCCAGCTACTTTGCAGCCCTCGGGGAGGAGGAAGGAAGCAACACAATAGCCGAGGGCCAGAGGAAGGGTCCGCTCAGGAAGACACCCCTCCCTCCTTCCTATCCCTCGCCTTGTGTCTTGGGGCGCCCTCGGAGCAGCCCCTTCCCTTGGACTCTAGCCATGCTGGAGGAGGGAAAGCTGTCTCAGTGTGGGGTTGAGAACCTATTTGCTCCTTGTTTCCCTGCAGGAATTGAGCCCTGGGGGCTCAGGTGAGCAGCTCACTCTCCAGGCACCCCAAGATGCCATTCCACAAGCAAAGGATGGGGAGCTGATCCTTCAGGAAGGATGTTTGTGGGCAGTCAGGAGCAGACGCAAGCAGTGTGTGCTGCTGGTTCTTGGACAGGGCTGTGTGCAGTGTGGGGAAGTGCCAAGCAAGCCACGATGGCAACTACGTCTGTCCTGTTCAGCCTAGGAAGGATGACTGAGGAGGAAGCAGAAGGCACCACGAGGTGCTCCAGCACTGCAGGACATGTCCATGTCTTGCAGCCAGGCTGCTGGTCTACCCTCAAGACCCTACCTACAGCCTAGTGGACTACACCTAGACCCCAGCTGCCTGTGGTGCTCCAGCTGTGCTCCTCTCCATCTCATCCTCCTGCTTTGTTTCTCCCGCTCCTCCCTCGCATGCTCTCACTTGTGCAGATATGCAAGGCTCTCTCTCTGCTGCTGAACTGCCTCCAGGGGCCTTTCCCTCTGCTTTGCTGAAATTATTACTTTTCAAATTTTCTCTTAAACAATGGCGAACCCTCCTGAGAAAATGCAGCACTCCAGGTAAGAAGCCTATTCAACTCCACACAGGTTTCCTCATGCACGGTCTACCCTGCCTTCCCCACAACCCTCCAGGTGCTGCAGAGGTGGAAATTCAGATGCTGGTCTTGCCTCTGTAACTCCCAATAAAGACTATCAAACAGGAATGAAACACAAAAGCCACCTGGGGAAGACTAAAAGCTCCCATCACATAGCTAGGAGGGCTGAGATGAGGACACGGTCTGCCTGAATGTGACGAGGAGGGAATGGGGACATTCACCTGCTCCATGTCTGCACCAGCGTGTGCTGGGAAGCAATGAATGAGGAGATGCTCTCCCTCACATCCATGTGAGCCCCTGCCCTGACCTCCCCCTGCCTTGGGACACAGATGCAAGTTGTGGTGGAGCAGTGCTGCTGCCTGTGGGAATCTCCAATTGCTTCCTGAAGCATACTCAGATAAATGGCACTGTGGGAATTTACAGCAGGAACCCGAGGACAAGCTCAGCCTGGCTCTCAAAGACTCATCTTTCCTGGGATCATCGCTGGAGGACTCAGAGGGCATGTCATTATCCACTATGGAAAGCCAGCAGACATTTCCTGGGATTTGTCCATACGTTCAGCCCCTCCAGATTCACTCTCCCCTGGGATGGTTCTGGCACGGTGGTTGTTTCCTGTTTGGAGCCAGAGCAGAGGACGGGTGGGGGGCATGTGCAGAGCATCCCAGCCACCCACTCCCAGAGCCTTTGCTGGGGGATGGTGGTGGTGCCAGCTGACCTGCCAGACCCATCACGCCCTGCCAAGATTCATAATCCCAGATGCTGACTGTTTACATCCCTTCCTTCCTGTGGCGTATGGGCACAAGCACCCTCCACCGCAGCCAGTGGGACAGACTCTCGCCATAAGGCGTAGTGGCATTGCTTGCTCTGACATCCAAGACTGATTTAATCTGTGTTTCGCTTCTTGGAAATGAAATTTAGTGGCCGGAGGTGGGAAGGAAACCACGTGAGCGGCGGCCTCCACACGGACCTCTGGCAAGTGCTCAGCCCCTTCCCTGGTGCTCGAGGGACCTCAGGTGTAAGAGAGGCAGCAGCTTCCTGGAGCATGCTTGGAGTTAATGCCTGTTGCAGAGTCCCCGTTGGGAATTTCCTGTGGGTCAGCAGCAGCGAGCACCGCTGGGGTCCCCTCTGGCTGCAGCCACCCCAACCCTGGCACCTCGACATCCTGCTGTCCCATGGCACCCAGGGTTTGGGAGGAGAAGCAGGGTGAGGACCAAGAGCATTGCTTTTTCCAAACCAACAGCACTGAACTTACAAGCAGATTAATTTAGCATGAACCAAATGCTATTGCAACACAAATGCCCTGCAGCTACAGGGACCAGGCATTTCTCAAGCACCTCATGGGGTGTTTTCTGTTTTTTTTTCCAACAGGAATCTTAGTTAAAGCAGAGCAGCCATCAGCTTGGGGGTGCCAAGGGGCACGCAGGTCAGCAGGAGGTGGGACTGCTTGGGCAGCACTGGGGAGGAGGGAGGTGGAAAGCAGCAGAGGGTCACTCAGAGAGCCTGGGAGAGGGTCTGCAGGCGGTCCCTGGTGAGAGGAGGGTGCGGAAATGAGAGGCAGGGAGGTGAGCCACGCTGGAAGTAGCTATTACTGCATCTCGCAGAGCTAACGCAGGGCGGAGAGGAACACAGTCCCCGGCTGGTCTGGCACCACCCAGTCTGAGGGAGCAGGAGCAGAATGGGGCAGGCTTTCCCCCAGGGTACACGCCACAGCTTCACTCTGCTGCTGGGCACACTCCAGCTCGGGATTGCTTCTGGGTGGTTGTAAAGCTGCTTGGAGATATCTACCCCCTTCCATAAAACAGCCCCGAAAATTGTGCAACGTGGACACTGTGCCCGCTGAGAGCAGAGGGCTGACATCCAAGGTAATAGCACTGCAAAACAACTGCAAAGGGCTTCCGAAGAGGCAGCCAAATGGGCTCGCAGCAAGTCTGAGACAGCCAACGTCTTCACGGACTGGAAATAGGGCTGACTCAGTTTGCTGAGGGGAGTTAACTGAGGATAGGTGAAGCATAAGCAGCTATAAAGCTTCACTGGAAGTCCAGGCATAGGAGGGAGAACAGTTCTCCAGTGCACAGCCAGCCCACGGCTCTTGGGAAGGAGAACAAGGGGCAAGACATCCCCCTCCTGGGGCTGAGGTGGGAAGGGAGGAGTTATTAGGATGTGGGTCGAGAACATCACTGATTCTTCAGCAGCCCAGGAGCCACAAATACTTTCCAACTCCCCCTCCATCCCATGGAGGTGGGACCTGCAAAGGGTTCATCCCAGCCAAGGCACAGAAGGAGCCTAAACGGAGCCTGGGGAGGGAGGACACCAGAGGGGACAAGCGTGGGAAAAGGACTGGGAACAGCTATTGAGAGCACTGGGCCCAGTTCACTGGACAGGCGGCAGCCCAAGCATACCAATTTAGCTGGTGCCTAATTAAAACCTGGAACTCATTGCCTTGGGAGGTGGTGGGGGCCAAGACCATAAACAGATCTGAAAAGAGATTAGACAAAGCCACAGCACTGACCATGATGATCCGGCTGCAACATCCAGCTCTGAAAGCCCCTGAAAAGCTGTTTGTGGGCTTCTGGGGGAGGGCTGAGAGGAGAAGGACCTCTCTAAACCTCTGTTGTGTCTTGCACCCTTCCCCTCTGCATGCTCTAACATCCGTCTGGAGGGTGACCACCAGGCTACACAAGCCTTTGTGCAGAGCTGACTTGGTCAGGTTACGCTTTTGTGATCTTTATGCACTTCTCACTCCTGAGCGATGCCAGAGCAGATGTCTCATAGGAGCTTTCCCCTTGGCCTGGCAGCCCACGCTGCCTGCTCAGCGTGCTGGGGGCTCGGAGCAGGTCTTGCATCAGCCCTGGTGGGATGGACACGGTACTAAAGCATTACTGCTGCCACCAGCAACGGCACTGGGCAAGAGACTGGGTCCCTCCTTGGCACCTGTTTGGTCATGCATGTGGCTACAGCCAAGAGTTTCTCACCTCTCTTCTTAAAAATGGGAATTCAAATGCAGCTGAAAACCCTGGAAGAGTTGGAAAGTGATGGGCTTTGCCAGCTCAGCCCACAGGAGAGGAGAGCACTGCGTTCTGTCAGGAGTTACACCCTTCCCAGCTCCCCAGGTATAATTTTGGGGTTCTGTTTCTAGGGAAGATGCCTGCAATCTTTCCCAAGAGTCAGACAGTTGCAGGAGCTTGCAATCTTCTCAAAGTGATGCAGACAGATTTGGTTTTGCAAGACATGCGTGGGGTTTCATTTTTCTGCCTCAAATCAGAGGCTGAACTCCCTGAAAGCTGGGAGATGGTGTCCCTCTTGGAGGAAATCAGGTGCTCCGTGGCATCCTCCCACAGCAGAAACCAGGTCTGAGCTGGGCATGGCAATGTTGCCTCTCATTGATGTGGCAAGTCCTGGGCCAGTCCTGCTTATGCTACATACCATTTGAAATCTCTTCTCTAAAATCTCAGACTTCTGTGTAATAATCACTACTTTGCCTTTCCATGACACATGTGGGTTCTCCACCCCGTTCCACCCTTCAAAGCTGGCTCCACATTTCGTTTTTAAAGTGGCAGGCAGAAGTTATGCCTTTTGTTTTGCATTTCTTTCATGATGGCTCTCACCACTGGCTTTATTCTCCTGCCACCACCGTGAATCAAGGTGATCTTTTTGCTGAAAGCAGGTGGTGTAACTCCAAGGTCCCTCCCCTGTGCTCTGCACGTACAGGTGGAGTGTCTTTTTGTCTCCCATGCCCATTACTTTCCACTGAACTCAAATGCCACCAGATCTTTCTCTGGCCCAGACACTCAGTCCCACAACAACATTTGGCAGCTCCTCATGGTCAGTTTTTGTTCACCTGCCCAAATTAATTTTATGCCACCGATGAGTTCTGCAGCCTCGCTGCTCGCTGCCCTCCCAGACCACTTATGCCTGTACTGAGCACTGCAGCCCAGCTCCACATTTCACTTCATGGGCCAGCTCCCATCCACCTGTAAAAGTTGCAGGTTTTTTATACCTTTTCTTTCCTATTTTTCAGGCAGGAGAATTACCCCTGACAGGAGTTTCGTTTTTGACCCATGACAAGTTAATTTCCCAATGAGTCTCTGATGAGAGACATTGCCAAAAAGCATTTTGAACATCCTAACAGATTATATTGACCAGATCACCCCCATGCATATATTGATCCTTTCAGTGAACATTAATGGATTTCTGATGCACGATTTCCTTCCACGGAAACTGAAACAACTTGCTCCTATTATATCCCACTTATTCATTTACCCAATAGCTCCATTCTTTGTTACAATTTCTACCTATTTGCTTGACACAGAAGTCTGAACTCCTGCTCTGTAAGACCCTGCATCTCATTTAGTGGTTTTAAAATACCCCACACAACCCTCCTGGTGTCACATTTGATACCTTCCCTTACTTTGCTACAGAGACCATCTGAAGCTATAGGTTATGTGTTGCAGTTAGTAGATGGGAAATGTCATCTTTTCTTTCCAGGGTGAATCTCCCTGGTTCTGGCAATTAGTTCCTATTCATGCTGCCAGTTTGTTTTAAATTCTCTCTTCTAATGGCACTTCCATTTGAATCAATTCCTTTGATTTTCCGATATCAACCTGGAGTGTTACCTGAAGCTAAGCCAGCCGTGGGGAACCAAGGAGTCCCATTTTCTCCTTCTTTCCCCTTTCTCTTTAATTTTCTTCCTGACTCTCTAGCTGA
>NW_008606147.1:79335-84949 GCF_000691845.1 Merops nubicus | reverse complement strand
TTTCCCTGGGACTGGGTTTCTCTCCTGCCAGCCTCAGTATCTTCTCTGGATTTATAGCCTGGCTGTGTTCTCAATTAGCATGTTCCTTCCAGCTTTTATGGCTTCCAAGTCACAACATTTTCAAGACTATGGCAACATATTATAGACTGTACATGTAAAATAGGTATTAACTGCATCTATATCTTCCTAGACTCATAATTTCCATCCTCTGTTGAGCTCTCCAAAGACTACACAAGACTTGGAGGCAGATGTGACTTTAGACAGTGCTATCTAAATTACCTTCCCTGGTGTGCCTTGGTGAACAAAAGACCTTCCTGCCATTCACCCCCTACCCTTACTCCTCTTGTGTGACTTCACTGAGTTGGAAATAAATGCAAATGCTCTTCCAGCACCTTCTCTGTTGCTTGCCTCCTCCTTTAGCTCCTCAAGAGCAGTGCAAGGCTGTAGAACTCTGGTCAGACCTAACCCTTTCCCCAGGACAACCCTCACTGCTCTCCTCCAGGACAAGACAGAGCCTGGTGGGAAGCTAACGAGGGGGCTTTCAGGACATGTCTTTAATAAGATCGGGAGGAGATGAGGAATCAGTTTGTGGATGGAGACAGAGCCTGTTGATCTGGTGTGAAATGTCCCAGAGCAGGGGATTGTTCTCAGTGAGGGTCTCCGTGCTGTGGAATATGCAGGCTGTACATGTGGGTGTCCAGGAAATTCTTTCAAAATCTCCCAGCAGTGCACTGACTGCTGACTTGCCATGTCTCCAGGCGTGTTCCTCGGGTTGGACATCATCAGGACCCTTAGCTGGACTGCTGATCTGATGAGGAGAGAGGGCAGGAGGGTTTAGCCTGGAAAGGCATCCCTGTGGCTCCCCTGGCTCCCCACACCAGGGGTTTGATGCAGAACTGCATCAGCAGACACTGAACAGACACTTTGGATCTCCCTTCAGCCTTTGCTGGGGGTCTCTCCTGAACTGCCTGCTGGCTAACACAGCTTTTCTCCTGTCACATCTCCTTCTCTCTTGTTGCCCAACTTTATTAGTTCATGAAATTAAGTTGAACATCCCTTAGGAAAACCCTGTAAACCCTGCCTGACTCACTAACTTCCTCTGCTGTAAACTGAGGTTGCATGACCTAAGGTGGCTTGAGGGACCATTTCAAGACTAAAGAGATAAATGCCTGGTAAGACAGCAGAGACTCATTTGCTGTGGTGGAGAAAGAGTTGCACGCAAGACTTGATTTGTACCTGACATGTGGCTGAAGCTTCTCTGAGATTCTGTTTGTGACCCCAGACTTGCAAGACATGCAGGATTTAAAGGTCTTCCTTTGCTGCCTAAGGGGAGATGCAGTGCAACAGTAGCTTGGTCAAGCTCGTTGCAGTCCTCTCCTGGGGATGCACATCCATTCTTCCTACAAGCTCAACTGAAACCCAAATATGACAAAATTCAGAAGTCGTGAGGCACTGAAAAGAGAAAGCCACATGCACACCCAATTAATTCAGAGGTCGTAAATAAAATCAGAGGCACTTTCATGGACTCGATTTGCAGGAAACCTTCAGAGAGAGTGGCAGGCAGCGAGGCCATCACAGCAACAGCAGCAGGGCTCTCAGGAGGAGCATGACGTGCACTTTGGCAAGGTGGATGACAGGATCACGAAGTTGAAGCTAGTGGCTTTTATTAAACCATTTGGACATCAGGAATGTAAGTGGGTGTCGTTTGGTGTTAGTTCTGCTCCTGAGGCATTTGAAAGAATAATAGCAGTGATCTTGGAGGGATTTCAAGAAGCAGAAATTGGAATGAATGCTGGTTTTAATTTGGACTAACAAGCTTAAAGAGCAAAATGAAAGGCTCTGAGCAGTTTTGCAGAGTCAAGACACTTAACACTAAGCTGAGGAACATCAGCATCTGATCTTTGCAAGTGTTTTCCATCTTATATACAGAAAGACCAAACAAGACCCAGTGTCTGATTCAGGTTAAATGGTTAATGATTGCTGCCATTGTTGAACTCTGACAGTGTAGCAAATCAGTGATGTATGAGAGAGAACTAAAGCCAGGCTTGCTCTGAGCAGCCTGCGATGCAAGAGAGAACACGGAGAGCACCAGAGACTCACAGCATTGCAAGCATATTTATTAGTGTTGTCTCACTTCTCCTAAGATTGACAGAAGATGAGGATCTTTAGCACGGACTTGAGTGGAGTGAGATGATAGCTTGAGGGCCAAGCAATGAGAGAGTGTTAATAAAAAAAACACCCACACAAGAAATACCCAGATTTATTGGGCGGTCACCTGCTCAGCAAAACTCACTCCAAATCTGTCTGTGGTAGAAAAACCCCGAGGGATTTGCTGGACGGTGGCATTGTCTCATTCTGAGCAGTCACAGTGGTATTAAGTTGAAATTAAAATACCTATGGCCTTACAACAACAGGCTTCAAGGTTTGTTTGGAGAGCATCTGGCTATATTAGCTAAAAAAAAAATAAATGTGCAATTACAATTGAGGCAAGATCTCTGCAGTGAGGTGCAAAAAAGAAAATAAATGTTCCCAGATGTGTCCAAAAGTCTTCTCAGGTGAAAGCCCTCACCCCGGCCCCCTATTTCTTGAGAACCAGGTCTTGGCAGCTGCTGCTTGAGCTACCTCACACAAAGGGAAATAACAGAGGTCTGTGAGGACTTGGGTACAATGCTTCTCACGGTGGGGACCTCGGGTGGCTGAGTAGTAGTTACAAGCTTTGTCCTCTTTCACAGGATCAGCATCTCATCCAGATGGGTGTTGTGCCAAGGATGAGCAGTTTTCTGGTGTCACAATGTAGCGCACATGGCAACAGGACATAGTGTCATGTAGGCATGGTCCTTCTGGGGTAGTGAGAAGAAACCTGCAGCACTGAATTTGCAAGAAGATGCTGGATGTGTCAAACCACTCTGTGTGGCCAACCAACCTCATCCTCATGGTATCACTCACGTTGTTCCCCTCGTCCTGTGGCTGCTCACTCTTGGTGTTGCTTTAGCTTTGCTCCTGCTCCATCTCTCACATGCACGTGAGAATCACAGGTGCATGCAGGTCAGAGTTTGGGCTGCAGCTCGGAGCAGGCACTGTGCCCACTTCAGCACAGGATGCCAGAAAGCTGATGCAGAAGCTTCTCTTTCTACTCTGGCATCTCTCTTCCTTCTCCCAAACTCTCTTCCAGCCAGGAGCATGCACAGTGTGCGGCAACCTCCCTCCTGCTCACATCCCACCTGGAGAGGACATCAAGGTGAGGATGGGAAGCCAGGTGGGATCTGCTGGGCTCTCAGGGCCAGCAGGGTGGGGAAGCTTGAAACAATCCAATTTAGCAGGCGCTGCTCACAGGGACATGAATAATGGGAAGCTGATGCTAAACTGGAGCCATAATTTTCATACCAGTGCAAACAGATCCAAATTGTGATAAAAGGTTTTCATCTGCGGAGGCCTGGAGAGGCCCCTGTGCTCTGATTTACTGCGCCTCTTAATGTCGCATCTGACAGCACTTTGCAAACAAAATGTTCTGGCCATAAACTAGCAGAAGAGTGAGTTAGTGAGGCTGGGGGAGGGGATGGAAGCAGAAGGTGGGAGAGGGGTGAAAGAGATCCCATTGTTGCGTTGTTGCTCCCGTGTCACCACAGTGTTTGCCGATTGACCTGGCAATGGAAGAGACTCTTGGAGGAGACCAAGGCAGGAACCAAAAGGAAGATGATTCTGCAGGCAGAGAGGCAACCAGATTTGTGAAGCTCAAAGGAAATCACCCAGCTGCTCCATGGGAGCTGCATTTCCAAATGTGACTCTGGACTATCTCCATTCCTGAAGGCAGCCCAGGGGTATTCGTGTCAGTTCTTGCTCTCACAGGAGACCCAGGAGCAGGGTATCTGGTTGCTTTGGCTGCACGGATTCATGGTTTGGCAGGGACACATTAGCCAGGGCTGCTTTGCCTGCCCTCCTCCAACACCTTGTTTGTGCCTACAGCTGCCCCATCCTCTGTCCCTGCCACCTTCCCCTTCTTCAGCCAAGGAGCCTGACCTCAGGTTGAGACCAGATAGCCCCATCTCTCCAGGGAAAAGACCTCCAGAGCAAGAGAGAGCAAGTGAGAGAGATCACAGAAGTCCACCAGGAGAGGTAGACATCATGCCCTTTGCCTGGGAAGGGTTGTCTTCTGCCATGATCTCCCTTTTCAGCCTTAGATGTGGCCAGCTGAGAAGCCTGCTGCTGGGATAAAGCTGGTCTGAGGAAGCGTGAGATGCTTCAGGTCCTGGGTTGGAGTCTGGCAAGGATGCTGCGCTAGCTGGGAATACGGGTAAAGAAGCAGGAGCTACCGGCTGATGGATCACAGCCCCCAGGCGTCTGAGCACGCAGGCTGCTACGTTTTGCACCAGTGGAAGCTTTCTCAGCCTGCTTGGCTCCATTCCCAGATATAATGAGCTGCAGTAATTGAGCCCGGAGGTCAAAAATGTGTGGCTCGCTGTTGCCTGAGTGTAGAGGGCACTGTCTTCTGCGCAGGAAAGGCTTGGCAAAGGTGATGTCTTGTCTCAGTGGAGATTTGGACGTTGGGCAGCATGGATGGTGCTGAAATGACCGAGAAACCTGGGAACCGTAGTGTTAAGTAAACTGGCCAGACCCAGAGTCAATGTGCAGGGTGGTGCTCAGCTCTGGCCACAACACTGCGTGGGCAAGCACCACATTGGAGCCGTGCCAGGATGACACTGGTGTCCAGCCTGTGGCTCCAAGGTGTTTGCAGGAGCTGTGGCACCTGGATGGCGGGCAGCCTGGGTGGCAGGCAGGGCAGGCAGCCTACACACACTGTTTCTGTAAACTCTTTTCTCCCTGCTATCTCAAGGGTAAGATGGGATCTCATCCAGCTTCTGTTGTGTATGACGCCAGGCTACAGATCTGCTGGTCCCTCTCAGCTTTCCTAGTCAGCCAAGAGAAGTAGATGACGGTTTATCTGATCTACCTGAGGGCAAGGGATTTGTACACTCAGCAAGACTTAGGTCTCCATTGGAGCCAAGTCCATGTTGAAATTCGATCATATGAATCCCTTGATCCTGGATCCTGACTTTTTTTCTCCCTGAGCCTTGTCACCAAGTTCAGGATGATTTGTTTTGCACTGCCTTGATCCCTCCACCACTTTTCCCTTTCTCTCTGGCCTGGGCAGAACCTCTTACCATGTGCACGTCATCACTTTTTTAAAATATCTAGACGTTGTCAGTTCATAGGTAGACCAGAGCTGAGGTTTCTGAAGGGGTCCTATGACCCAGACCCGTGAGATACCAGAAAACCTAAAGCACCGTGCTACATGCTCACTTAGCAAGTAACCTATCCTGCAACGTTCTGACTAAGCGCTGACACATTTGTCATCCAAGCTGCCTCCTGTCCCCTGGGAAGAGTAAATGACATTATTGTAACCCAGGCGGTTAATATCAGGCTCTCCTGCCTCCTGTGCCCTGCATGTGCAATGACCACTTCAGTGCTGAACGCAGATGAGCATGTTCTTAATGACATTCCCAGCAGCACATCCTCGCTCTGGAGAGGACTAATCCCTGTAGCCATTCATAATGTGTCTGAAAGGAAGCAGGCTGATGCTTCCCCATCTTCATGCATCAGGCCCTGCTCCTGTTGA
>NW_008606147.1:41269-79304 GCF_000691845.1 Merops nubicus | reverse complement strand
CAGCAGGGAAAGAAAATGGAATGAAAATACCCAAGGTGAGCAGCCCTCCTTGGGTCCTTCTGCCTGGGACATGCTCCTCTTGCCCTCCTGGTGCAGACTAAGCAGCACCAGTAAAACTATTCTCCATGTCAAACCTTGTCCCCCTGCTCTCCAGCACAGCCCTGCTAACAGAAACTGTGTGTGAAACTCTCCATGCCTTTGTCTGCCCTCTTCTTCTCAATCTTGAGGCAGGATCTCCACTACTCTTCTTGGGGATTTGTCCTCATTTCCAGCAGGAAGTTGAGATGATCCAAAGCTTGGCAGGATTCCAAGCTCCCACAATGATCCTGAGCTCCTCAGCTTCTCTTAGCTGAACTTTTGAAGCTATCTGATCTGCCTGGAGTTCTTTGTACAGGCCTGGAAAGCTCGTTATAAAATGAAAAGTTTCTTTCCTAGGAGATAGCTACTGTTGTCTCACCAAAGCTGGCCATGAGTCGTGATGTTAGTTGTGGTCAGCTGGAGGCTGATGATGTTGTAACTCTTTTCTTTCTCTGTCTTCTCTTGGTCTCCAGTTGATCTCTTTCAACATGCATTGGCCTGCAGTGAGAATGGGGATTTCTACGATGTTGGGAACGATCCTGGAGAAGATCTAGAGCATGAAGGAAAGCCAGACAATGTTTTGTGTGGGAAAAAGTCACAGAAGTCATGGTCCTGGGGCAGAGAGGTGAACAGTCACGTCCAAGACCTAGGTGAAACCACCCCCAAAATGACCTGGGAACAAAACCCATGGTAAAACACGTGGGCTGCTTCCATAGAGACTTGGGTTGGATGACACTGTCAATGGGCACCACACAGAGCACTGCCAAGCAGAAGAGGTCATGGTATGAAGCTGTGGTTCATGGATGGGTATCATCAGCAGACGTCCTCTACTCTATTACCTGCACCCAGACCTGTTCTTTGATTTGATCTAGTTGGTGAAGGAATGATGGACCCATATGCTGAGATCTTTTATGTTTCTTTCACCAGCTTGTCTCTAGCAAGGGACCCTGGGTGGGAGACAGGAGTCCTCAGACAAAGATACCTGCTCTGGGTTTAGGTGGCCTTCTACATGGTACCTTCTGGCTGATACACCACGGTGCGGCTCAGCTGACCACTAAACCACCCTGGAAAACAAGGGCTTTATTTCAAAGACTGGAGCTTTTTAGTACCCCTGAAACCAAAGATTTCACAATCTGCTGGGGCAAGGAGAGGAACACACTGTGCCTTCAAAGCCTGGTCCATCAGTGGGCACACGAGAGCTGCTGGTGCTGTAGACACACTCGTACAGCCCATGCTGAGCTCATAGCCTCCTCACCTAGGGACCACGCTGCTTCAACTGTTGTCAAAGCAACAGCAGCTGTTCTGCAGTTTCTCCTGGCAATAAAGTTTTGCCCTGAACCTCAGCGACAGTTACATGTACTCCCAGCCCAGATGCTTTCATGATATCTCCTTCTCGTGTTGCCGCACAAAAGAGCCAGCACACATGGTGCCATAAAGCATGTTTTGAACCAACCCCAGTGAGAAACCTTGCAGCAGATACCATCAGGCCAGTAAAAAAAACCTCATTCACCAGTCAATTCCCCCAATAAACACACACCACAATGACATAGGGCAGGTCGTCCTTCACTGCCAGCTGCACTCACCACCTGCACCCTGGTTGAAAGTACGATGGGAACAGTTCCTTGAAGTCAGGTCTAAGTGTTGATCTTCCTATCACTACGGAGATTATAGCAAGTGCTTGGTGTGGGGATTTGCTTGTGTGCAGGGTGCTGCTGAAGAGAAACTGGAAGGTCTCCATCACACTAACCCCCTACAATATTGCTAGAGATAAGAGTTAAATATCCTGTCCTCTTGCTGCCACCTGCAAGAAGCTTTTGCTCCTCAGGTACAATCCTGGGTGTTCAAAATCCCTCAAGCGGCAAGGAGAGTCTCCATGACACTGGTGGCCATGAGGGGGTCTGGTCCAGCACAAATAACCTTTCCAAATATGCTTATACTGTAAAATTTATAACAGACATGAACATGGGCGCCTCACCAAGAAAAAAAAAAAAAAAAAAAAGTAGAAATTGAACAAATTTTGCAGGCCCAAGTGGGAAGGGCAGCCAGGCTTTGGGGTCCTGCTTACCAAACCCAACCGTGCATAGCAGAAGTCTGGGATGATGGGCTCACCACTTCCCTCAGTCAGCTGTTGATGTCCCTTGGGCATGGAGCACCAGGCAGCTTGGAGCAGCATGGAGAGCTGCCAGCCCTCATGGCTGAAAGCTTTGCTGTCAGAAAAAGGTCATGTATCTACAGAGAGCAAAGCAAACATGAGCTTGATTTTGGGGTAAAGCAACAGTTCATGCAGGTTAAACTGGAACAGCTGCCTTCTCATGGGGTCTTGCTTTGTTGTGTTCCAGTGCTTCTGACACCCCTTGCAGCCCCTGTGCTGGTAAAAACTGCTGGATCAAACCCGCAAGCCCACACTGGTGGGCAGCTTTAATAAAGATGGCCAAGAGGCAGCTTCCCTTTCTGCCAACACCAGTGGCCAGAGCGGCAGCTTAGTAGGACAAATCCCCCATGTGTGGTTGCTCTGCATCCAAGGGAATTCCTAATCCACCTGCTCCTTGGAGCTGCTGGCTGGAGAGAGCCCTGGAGCCCTGCCATCCGCCTCCCCTAGCCTGGTGCCATTGCCGCACCGAGTCCTTCCTGAGCAGCACAATAGCTCTCTACAATAGCTCTTCCTCTGCCCCTCCAAGGACAGGGCTGCAATCTTTCTAATGAGTTTGTTCAAAATGAATTTTCCAGGGTTTCACCACAATTGCTCCCCCCGCCCCCTCACCCCCCTCTTTCCAGCTGCCTGACTCCAGCACTCCCCAGCTCACCCCGCACTGAGGCTCTTTCCCTATATAAACCGTTTTTGGTTTGGTTTTTTTTTTTTTTGGTGTGTTGTTTTTGTTTTTTGTTTTTTGTTTTTTTTTATCCCTTTTCCTTTTGGTTGCTATTTGCTGTGTGAATTCAATGTTCAGAATGCACCCTGGGAACCCCGCTCTGTGTGTACTCCGCTGGGTCCCAGCGCTGCTGATTAGAAAGAGATCCTTTATCTGGGCTGGGTGAGGCTAGCGTGTCAAAGCAGCCCAAACTTCCCCATTCACATCTCCCCCTTTCTGAAATGCCTGTGGGTCCCACCACGCTTGGAGCCTCTTTGAAAATCTCCCCGAATAGAATAGCAAGAGCAACGCTTTCATCACTGGGGTCATGGCTCCTACCAAGAGTTATTAGCAAGCCTTTCTCTATTCTTTAAAGCTCTTTCGTGTAATGTTCTGCCTGGGTGTGCTCAGAAAGGGGGTTTGGATAGATCTGCCACTGACTTGGCTCTTTCTGTGTGGAGCTTTAACTGAGTTGGGGCTGGTGGTGCCCTTTGCTTCTCCTCCTGGCTGGAGGGAGTGTTACCCACCATGGACAACCTCCCTGAGGGGCTGCTCGGCTGGGGACCGTGCTATGCCAGGGGAACTGTAAGCAGAAACCATTCTGCAGGGTCCCACATGTCCCCAAGGGTGTGTCACGGCTTCTCCCAGAGATATTCAACTGAACGGGCACAGATCCCAGCTCTGCAGCCTGACTTCTGTGCCAGGAGTGTTCCCATCCCTGTTTATTGGGGTTTCCTGTCTTGGAGATCTGTAAGCACAGCTCCTGTTCTCATCAACCTGTCCCCCTGTACTACCAGGGCTTTTCCCACCCTGCTTGTGACAGCCATGTCCCACTGAGAAACCAGCTCCTGCTCTTTGTTCTCTCCTTGTTTCTGCAGTCAGAAGCAGATTCCTGTTCTCTTCTCTCCACATCTCAGCCAACAACCAGCTTTCCCCAGAAAAGTGGAGCTGGCAGCCCTCAGGGTTCTGAAGCAAGGGCAGGACATCTGGTGGATCCAAGGAAGTGGTGGTCAGGACCTGTCTCCAGAGGGGTATTTCAGCTTTGCTGCTCTTCTTCATGACTTTCATGTTTCCTTTCCAAGCCTGCAACCATTGCAGTTTCTTCAGGCTCTTGTCTGGCCTTGTCTCCAGCCTCCAAAGTTCTGCCATATCCCCAGGCAGGGATCCTTTTTCCTTGCAGATGCCTGAGAACGTGAACAAGTGCTTGGTTTATGGCCCAAAACGTTCAGGCTCATCTCCTGGCTAAGCCAAATGTGTGATCTTCGCCAAGGGAAGCCACCAGGGACCTCATCTAACCCATTTACAGATCTAACCCTCTTCTGATCCCAGCTAAATCCACACCCTTAGGCATGCCTTGTAGCCATGAGTCCCTTCAGCTAAGCTTTTGCTGTACATATGAAACTGTTTCCTTTTATCAGTTTTAATTAGGTTGCCTTCAGGTTTAATGGGCTGACATTTTCTTTTTCTCTTGGAGAACAGATGAGCAGGAGGACAGGTTCTTCGCTACATGAGACCTGTAATGAACAGGTGCCTTGCACTGCATCCCCATGCATCATCCCTTCCCCAGACAAAGTCCTCCCAAATGTTTCCAGCTCCCTGCATGCCAAGTCCCTGAAGTGCAGCACTTCCACCACCCTGACATTCTCTGCTTCCTGGAGTGCTTGCTTCCAGGTAACACGACAAAAAGGAACAGCTGGCTGTTTCTTACAAGTTGCTTGCAAGAAAGCAAACCTCTAAGCTTCCGCTGTGATCAGCTGCAACTCAGGGACCTTTGCCCAACCTTTAGCATGAGGACAGATCCATATCATCCATTATCTCACTTCTTCTGCATCCTGACATGGTTGGTGGGTCCCTGGTGAAAGAGGATGTGAGAGGACAGCATCCTTGGTGAACCATGATCATGGGACATGAATTCACAGTCATGCTTACCTCCTTTCTCAGATTCATGCTCTTTCTCTTGCTGTCACACATATTTAACTTCTCAGGTCATCCTCCTCCTGCTTCTACAGGCCTGACTTGTCTTCATTATTCATGTCATACGCAAGGTCACTGTTGCCCTTTTTTCCCATCTTATTAGCTAAGGCTCTGTGCCACAGATGATCCATTTTACCACTAGACAAAGTCTCTCAGATCTTCCCTATCAAGTAAGAAATCATTTAGCCTCAGGAATGCAGGCAGTGCCTCTGGAATAAGGGACACTGGGATGGGAGTGGGTGAAAGCAGGACATCTATTAGCTAAAAGCCCTGCAGAAAAATCAATTCACTGCTGCTGAGTTCCCCTCTGCAGGTGCTGATACTGTGCTTGTGGTTTCTGGAAGAAGATTTTGCCTTGCCTGATGTTGAGGGGTGGGCGGTGATGCATGTAGGTGTGAGTGTAGAGTGTGCTCAGACCTTGGGCAGAGTTCTTCTCATTTGGCTTTAGATGGCTGTGGTGCACATCTCACCAAGTGGGCCACTCATTTCTCTTTCATTTGCACTCACTGTCGAGAGAAAAAAAACCACACTTCCAGGCAAGATATATCTGATATACTCTAGCACACATCCCAAACATACTGTAAGAGGAGCCCAGGGTGATTCAGTCAGGTGAAGATGTCTACCTCTGGTCAGATTAGACTGACTCTGTGCCTAGCTTCATCTTTCCAGGAAGCATTTTGCAAGGAAGCCCAGTGACAAAAAAAAAGAGTCTGTGCAAACACAGTGTCTGATGAATCTGGGAGCTCTTACTCCTGAGTAGAGAGGAAGCAAATAGATGAAGCATATGAAAAAAAATTTGTTAGGGCTGGAATGAGTTCAGGCTCTGTCTAGAGGCTTTCTAGGAGACACAGAGAGATGCCCTACAGCTACAAAGAGGTCAAAGCCAATTGCCTGGAAGTAGAAGCTCTGCTGAGGGCTCAGATGTTCAGGCATAGTTTCAAGTGCAGCCTCAAACTGCCCAACTGTGGCTGGCAAAGGGGGTTGAGGAGCTGACCCCCAACAATTCTCACTGGAACCATGAGGCTTTATGAAAACAGGAAGAAGCCAGCATGCTCCGGCCTCCCTGGCACTCGTTAAGAGATGAGGGGCCCAGAGAACTGCCTTGTGCACAAACCTGAGAGCTGGTGAAGCACAGGCAACCATCCAGCACCAAGCCCAGCTAAGGCATGACAACCTCTGTTCTTTCTGCCCTCTCTGCACCCCATGGGAGCACAGTCAGGCCATTCCTGCTCAGGTGCAGGGCACCCCCTTCTCTTCCCACTGCTGCTGCCCTCCACCATGCAATAGTGGCTCAGGTCCATGTTACAGTTCTAATGGACAAGGCAGAGAGATGAACCAGAAAGGAAGACGAACCAGAAAGGATGACGAGCTAGGCAGGGGCAGGCAGGGACATGAGGCAGGCAGGGAGATGAAGCAGGCAGGGAGATAGTTGTAGGCTGAGCAGCCAAGCCCTGATGCTGCTGCAGAAGTTCTCCTGGACTGACTTATCCAGAGCTGGCACAGACGCTCCTAGGACCGGACAACAGTCTGCATTGATTGGGACCCAGAGAAGGTCCAGGTGAGGAGGCTCAGCACCTCAATCTGCCTTAGCCAGGGAGCTGAGGAGATGAAATGCTGGGGTTTGAACCTCAAGCCCTGAATTAAGGTTGACATATGGGTGATTCCCACAGCCCTTCATACAGAGGTGGTGAGTTTGCCTTATAGCTTCCCCCCAGGGTGCGGCCGGCCCTGCAGGGAGAGCCAGAAGGGAAATGAGCCCCAGGGGTCCCGCATTGAGTTGACAAAGGTCAGGTGTCTGCTTGGGGATAAAAGCTGGGACCACTTGCAGGGAGTCAGGAGTGTCTGTCTGTGGAGTGCACTCCCCAGAGCTTCCTGGTTCAGGGCAGACCTCCTGACTCTCCCTGGAGCTGGGCCCCAGTCTGTTTAGAGCTTTGCGAACACGGGCTGATCGGGTGAGAGTCGCCATGTGGGCACCTTTCTTTTATGTGCTTAACTTGCTGGTTTGGCTGTTTCCCATGCCAACTATGGGAAACCTTGGTTCACTGTTTGTACCACCTGTAGTGGGCTGAGTCACATCTTTTGTGGGATCGTTGGGGGTGGTGTCGATTATGTACCAGCTGATTGATCTCTTTGTACTCCCAGCGATCATTCATGGAATGTCCTTCTTGTCTACAATACAATCTGTGTATTGGTTCATCTTCCTGCTGGTGCTATAATTTTTGTTGGGCCTGGTCATTGGCAAAACAGGACCACAGCAGGGCCCAGCAAGGAGCCCTGGCTTGCACACTGAGGACAACAGCCAACACCAGTGGAGAAGAGCAGACCCATGGTGAGGCTGCAGGATGTGCTGCAGAGTTTGTGTCCAGCCACGCGAAGGAGAAACTGAATTCCACAGGGCTGTGCACACCAATGTGTCTCATGTGCAGCACAGAGCAAGGGCTGCTCATTTGATTAATGGCCCTTTTGGACAGTTAGAGAAATTGTTAGACTCGGCTAGTGAGACAAAAGAGATTGGCAATCAAGTGAAAAATAAGGAAAAGGGTTCAGTGAAATCCTGGCACTGTGAAATGAATGTTATTAATTCAGAGTGAGCCAGGCCAGAGTGTCACAAACATCAAGTCCAGGAATTACTCTGCTTGGGAAAATGGGCAAATGCTGAGCACGGAGACCAGTAATGTGGGCAGTGGCCCCATGGTCTTCCCACAGATCCAACCAGCAGAACAACAGGGGCTGGCCGTATCAGGGTGCCTGGGAAGTGCCTGGGAGCCACAGCCTGCAGCTCATAGGCAATGGTGATGAGAGCAGATGTGTGAGAAGCTGGGATGAAGAGCATGGGGATGCTCAGGCAGGATAGTGATGAGGTGAAACACCACTCTCAATGCTGCAGGGAAGGGATGGGGAAAGAGGGGAGAGCTAGAAACTGCCCCAAAACTTATCATGGCTACTTTGACCTCTAGATGATGGGAATGCCTGGTTGGCAGGTGGCCACCCTTGCCCTGAGCAGGAGGTCCAGCACTGGTGACACGCAGCAGGGACATGCTTGGGCAGCAGGATCAGGCTGGGAGCCAAAAGCTGCAGCAGCAGGACTAGCTGCTGCTCTGTTTATAGGCTCAGAGCAGGTCCAGGTTCCTGTCTGGTCACAGAATTTTTTGGTTTCACAAGAACTGGAAGAAAAGCCCAAAGCAAAAATAAAAATCCAGGGGCAAAGAGTAGTTGTCATCGTTTTGAAAATGAAAAGAAAACCAGCCATTTTCATAGGGTGCTTGATGATCTCCTTCTCCAGCAGAGATCTGCAAGAGCAGAAAGACTTCTGGAAAGTTGTACAGATGCTCTACCCCAGGCAGGGATGGAGTGTGCTGGAGTCAAGGCTGAGAGGGAGCCAGATCCATGTGCTGGAGCATCTCTCACACATAGCCTTGAAATGCATCTCAGTAGGGTTTGAGGGAGCACGGGAAGCTCCTTGCTTGGGTGGGGTGGTATTGTCCCTGCTGGACTTCTCTGGGACTTCCCAAACTGCCTCCTTGGGTACTAAAATCCCCCGTGGCTGCTAGTCGGTTTTCAGCCCCGCACATGAGGTTATCCAGACTCTTCACAGTGCAGACTCTGCTGCAGACCTGCACAGATCTTATTTCTATCCATGCGTGGCTGCTTACAAGCCAAGGGAGATCCTCAACCCACGCCCTGCTGCTGGCAGCTCCTTTGCAAGAGCTAGAGCAGGACCCAGCAGGACATGCTGAGCCCCAGACTGCATGGTGGGGTGCCTGCAGGAAACCTGGGGACAGCTTCATCCCACCAGTGAGGGCATTGCCTTTGGTGACCTGCCCAAAGGAAGTGACTAGGTGAGTCTATTGGACATGTTGGGTTTGAAGAGAAGGGGAGACACTTTAGCCTCCATGTTATCAGGGAGTTGAGGCAGAGAGGCACCTTTTGGTGTCCCTCTGAATGCATGTGTCTTTCTGAATGTCTTTTGGACTTGAGATTGTCAGCTTCCACAGGAAGACAGGCAAATTGGTTGACCTGGGGAGCTTCTAGTGGCTTTTGGAGGCTCTGGAAAGCAGAGCAAGAGAATGAGGTCAGTTTGCAGAAGCATGTCAACCTGGGTTTAACACATCACAACTCCTTCACCGCCCGTGCCCCAGAATGTTTGTCACCCTGAATGGTTCAACTCACAGACCTGGCTCCCCTTTGACGGGTCTATGCCTCCAATGCCTCCAACACAAACATTTCTGGAGCTGCTGACAGATGATATTAAAAAAAATCAAGTGTTTGGTTGATGAGATGAATACACCCAAGGCATTTCCAAGTAAGAAACTCTAAAGACATTTGTAACACTTTTGAGACCTAAGACCAGCCCAGAAAAAAAACCTAAGCTGTGTGGTTGATGAGGCAGGTAGGAGCTGTATGGAGCACAACAGGCAAGATGAGATGCAGGTTCTGGGCTGATGAGAAGGAGCAGAGGCCAGTGAGACTGGAGCACCTTAAAACCTCAGTTCTAAATTACAGGCAACTCTACGGATAGGGCATTTCTGTGCTGGCATCAGCCTCAGTGCTTTGGAGGACTTTATGTTCAGAGTTTGACAGATTGTCATGAGGATACTCCATGTAAAGCAGCTCGTGGAAGAACATTTGTGCTAATTACAAGCACAAGACCTGAAGCAAGGATGGTAGGCACTCCTCTCTGTGCTTGCCAGGGACCATATTTTGCACTTCTTTAAGTGGACCGTGGGTTTTAACAACACCAGCCAAAGGAGAACGAGTAAAAACCTCTGGAGTTTGCAAAATGGTGGAGCAGGTAGTGGCAGGGAGCCAGAGGAGCCCTGTCCCTCTCCAAGGCATGGCTCTGGCAGGATTGCTATTTCCAGCCATTGGGCTGCAAGGCTCAGCTGCTGTTTGTGAGCCAGGGGACTCAGATGTCACAGATAGGCTTTGACAGTCAGCCCAGAGGAGTTTTCCTTCCAAAATCTGTCTCCAGGATTTGAGCTGGTCCACAGCTCCAGCCATTTTCCTCTGTTATTCCTGAAACTCCAGTGAAACTGTGCCCTTTGGACAGACAACAAATAGCTGCGATATCAGGCTGTAAGGCCACATGTTTGGGTTGATCTTAATTCATTAGTGAAAACCAGAAAGACAAAGGTACATGGAAAAGGTTGTAGGAGCAGGCAGCTGCCTGTTGCCACTTGACTGAGGTTAGAGTCACAGTTAAGCTACCGGTTTTTTAATAACCTCACTGGGGATTTTTGACAAGAAGAATGTTTTGCTGTTACACAAACACCACCATGTTACACCAGCAAAACTCCTTATGCAGATGAAGCTCCTCGAGGGATGCAGCCTTTTATACCCACCACGGGAAACCCAGAGCAAGCAAGCAAACCCATCTAGACCACAGCTTCTGCAGGAGCGGCTTTCTGTGATCCCACGCTGTCCCCTCTCCCAGCAGCACTCCCGTCTGCAAATACCTGCAGGGTTTACCTGTGTGAGGAGCTCTGTCACAGCTCTGCCAACAAGCTGTGGCACCATCATCTAACGTTGAGGAACACTGGTAGTTTGACAGACCCTGCTCCTGGTGCTTCCTTGTACATTGGGCAACTGCACCAGCTGAAAAAAGCCCTGAGAGCCAGAGCTGTGCCCAGACATCCTGGGATGGGGGGACAAGACCAGCTGACACCACCTGATAGTTCAGTTGCGTGAAAATGTTGGTCCCTATTTGAGGTGGCAAAGTAGAGCATGGAGTCAGCAGGAGAAGGCTGGAGACTGCAAAGTTGAACGTCCAGTTTTTGAAAGCTGAGAAATGGAAAGTGACAAAAGCTGGGCTCCTTTTGCTGAGGGGGGAGATGTTCTTAGCACTAATGGTCCACTCAGCACTTCTCACAGCTGCAGCTCCTTGCTGGAGGCCCTGCCCTGGAGCTGATGTCACCACAGCACAGGCAGGATCCGAGAATCCTTCTCCTTCCAGCAGATTGGCTCCTGCAGCCGGTGAGGCACAGCACGTGTATGTGGTAGGAGACCCAGGCATTGCTTGCGGGGAAGGGCAGAACCAGACTGACGGCTGTAGCAGGTCACACGCTGCTCCAATATGTTTAACCAACCAGGTTGCAGAAGAGTTTTGTGTTGTTAGCTGGGAGCGTGTGGTTTAGCCCCAGCACGTGGCTGTAAACTCCAGAGTCATCTGAACAAACTCCAGACATGACCAAGAGGCTGTGTCTGGACATGAAGATTGAATTTTCCACCCCTGACCCACTCCTCTAGTCACTCTTACTGGTACACACCAGTACATACTGTGCCTTCACCTTCTGGGTTTAAACATAGTAGGGGCAAGAACGAAGAGAAATGGAAGAGGATCCATGAGGAGAGTGTGACAGCAAGCCCATGGATGGCCGATGTGTTCCTGGAGCAGGGAGGAGCTGCTCCCCATTAGCAGCTCTGCTTTGGAGCTCCCTGTGATCCTTCAAGAGCCAGGGCCTGGCCCAGTTAAAAGCTATCTTCAGGTTTCTATGATGAGGAGCTGGCAAATCCTTACTGTCTGAGGAGCACATATAAAAAATAAGTGTCCAAACTTGAGGCTCTGGGGAAGCTCCAGAAGCTCCTCCGACTCTCAGTTCCTAGTTCAAAGATGTGCAATGATTTCAGCACTCCAGGCTGCTTTGAGAACTAACCGAAAATTCCTGGGCTACATCTCATTTGTATATAATCTGCATCTGAGTTTTGTTGCGAGATAAATGCAGGCTGGCAAGTGGACACAGTTGTTTATACACCGGAGATGGTAAGCACAGATTTTTGCAAACACAGGGAGACTTTCTGTGCAGGGTGAAGGGGCTGTCAGGGTGGAAATGCAGCTTCCTGAACTTCTGAAAACAAATGTTTGCTCTCCCGTTTTCCCCTTGGGTCTGCACAGTGTGGAAAGAGGGTCAGGCAAAGGCATCCCTACTTTGGTCGCATTCCCATAGGAAGCATCTGCTACTAAACATATGTTGCTACAAAAAACCCATAAATACAAACATAGCCTGAGTTTGTTTCTAGTTCACAGGCACTTTTGTCAATTCAGGATGGGCTTCTCTGAAGCTGGGAGGTGATCTGTTGGTTGCACCCTGCACAGCAATCTCAGAGTCAAGCCTACAGGGGGCTGGGTGTTGGGTCAGTGGAACTTCTCCATGGATCCATCATCTGAAGGTCAAGAGCAAGCTTAGACAAGCCCTAGAAGAGCTGGTGTCTATCCTGGCTGCAACAGCTTCCCAGGAAACCATGTCATGCTCTATGGGGCACCCCTGTTATCTCCTCACCCACTACCCATCTCCACAGTGCCTTGTACCAAACCCAAATAGCTCCTTAGGAGTGATTTCTGTCCCCTCCTGAGTGACAGTGCTGGAGGCTCCAGCCCCACTCCTCTTCCACAAAGTGACCACTACCTCTGGCCCCCACTGCTGCACCCACTTGCATTTGAAGGCACCCTTTCCCAGCACCAAGTTTAGGAATCCAAAATCATTTTGCTTGTTCTGGTTAAGCAGAGTGTTCAGCTTGGAGGAGATAGGTTTCTAGGTGTTTAGAAAAATTACCCCTTTTGAAGCAAAGAAAGCCAAGACCTGGATAAATACAGAAAGTGCAATGTTCAGACATGCTAATGCCAGGGGTGCTGGTCCCCACAGATCCTTTTCCATCTCTCCAAAAGAAAGATCTGAGCCCCACAGCAAGGCACAACACAAGCCTCCTGGGGTGGTGGTGACATCTGAGAAGGTCAGAGGGATGGGGAGGCAACAGGGCATAGTGCAGCTTCTCCCATGTGGACCCTCGGGATGTGGGTCCTTGCTCCCGGGAGCAGGGTGACCTGCACAACCCATGAGACTCTGAAGCTCTTTCATAAACCACAAAAAGGCTCCGAGCCAACCCCTCCCTGCTCCTCCCAGGCGACTTTTCCACAGCCACCACGATCTTCTGATGGCTTCAGCAGTTTTCCCAATTTCTACTCAAAATATATTCATGAATAGTTTATCCCATTTGCTCTTGTGCCAACACTGGCCTACAGTTTAAATAACAAGCTGCAGTGTTGATGTTTACCCTTCCCTCCCTCTCTTTCTCCCCAAAATATTTATAAAGAGCATCACATGTCTTTCAACCATCATTTTTTTCTGGGTTAAAGATTATGGGTCAGTCCATGGTTTATACATGAGCTGAGGCAGGAGAAGTCTACTGCAAGGCTGGCAGCTCTAGTGAACGTGTGCACTGAGCAGCCCAAAGTAAAAAGAGGAAAGCATCCCACGGATGAGGTGGCTCAACAGCCTCATGAAGTGCAACACAACAGGGCAGAACAGTGTTACCTGTTTTTGATGAGAAGAACCCTGTGGGCACAGGGAATCATGGCACCATTTTCCAGCAGGTGAGAGGCCTGGAGGGGGACTCAGGCCAGGAGTCTCTGCAGGAAAGGAGGGTAATTGTGCAGTGTCCTGTCTTGTGTTCTGCACAAGTTGCCCTGGTTCTTCCTCCCTTAGGTTCCTTGTCTCCATATACTGTCTCTTCTCTGCAAGCTCTGCAGGTCTCTGGGTTGAGTTAGACCCATGGCTTTCCTTGGCTGGGATTCACCTGGGTGCAGTTCTTACAAGTGTCCACATTCTCCCTCTCCTGGATGCCCATCATAGAATCAGAACATGGTAGTGGTTGGAAGAGACCTCTGGAGATTGTCTTATCCACCCCCTCTGCTTCAGCAGGCCACCCACAGCAGGGTGCCCAGGATCACATCCAGGCGGGTTTGGAATCTCTCCAGAGAAGGAGACTCCACAACCTCTCTGGGCAGCCTGCTCCAGGCTCTGCCACCCTCACACCAAAGTTTTTCCTTGTCCGTTCTTTATAAATTTCTTCTCCCTGGGTATTGAAATCAGATGTAGAGATGATGTGGGTCTTCAAGTCTTACTCTTGTGTCTTCTGATGACTGTTCCTGCCCAACATGCCAAGATTGATCCCATGAAGCCCAAAGCCTTCTGGTGTCCTCTGAAACCTCTTGCATAGAAAACTGTCTGCAGATACATGAAGTTTGCACACAGCAGCACTAACAGACACTGTCACCTCCTGGGGATGTGTGCTGACCTGGACTCTGAACTCCCCAGCTCCCCTGCATAGACACCCTGCTACCTACACAGCCCATAGTGAGGAACCACTCAAGGACAAGAGGCTCCATCATGGGAAGGTTTAGAAGTTTGCTTGCAGTGGGTGTGTGGGCATCAAATCCATGCTCTGGGCTTTGATGATCTGTCTGCTCCTACCAGGCATTGAACCCTCCCCAGGAAAGCTTCCAGCTCCCACTGCAGAGCAGGACATCGATGGCAGCTGACTGTGGGACACATCTGACGGTCTTCTCTAAGCTGTCCAACTTTGCCCAGACTGCATTTCCAACCACTCTCTTATTCTAGACCACATCAGTCCTCGTGCCCACAGAAGTCTTTTGCTGGGCTAAAGAGTTTGCTGATCAGAAACAGGGAAAAGCAGGAGCTGGAGAAAAGGCGACTTGAGACCTGACCTGAGCAATAGACCAGGCTTTAGAATAGACTTTAAAGGCAAGTGTAATTAAAAGCACTGAAGTAAATAGGAACGGCATTAAATACCACATGGATTTACCAAACGCATACTGTGGCAGGTTGGCTTGATACCTTTTTTTAGGAAGGTATCTGCTTTCCTAGACAAAAGAATTGAAGTAGATCTCATCTCCCTGAACCTCAGTCAAGCATTTGATGTAATGCACATGAGAAATTATTAATTAAGCTGGTGAAGATGGGGATTAATAGAGAAATGATAAGGAACAAGGGTAAGATGGGAAATGGCTGGAGGGGAGGCAGCAATGGATAGTGTTAAAACAGCAAGCACAAAGCTGCAGGCAGGCTACTAATGGAGTTTCTCAAAGATCCATTTGGGGTCTGATTTTTCTTAATATTTCCACTAATGATCTTTGCACAAAAGGTAGGAGACCGCTGATAAAACCTGCTGAGGATTCAAAGGAAGAAACTGATGCATGGCAGCAGTGGAATATCAAACAGAAGCGATTGGATGACCTTAAAGACTGCAGTAAGAGACCTGGAAGGAAATTCAATAGTACAAATGTGAGGTCAGGTACTTAGGAACTGATGCAGGAACTTCAGCTGTAGCTGGAAGTAAATGAAAAACACAAGGAGCTTGATGGGGGAGTCAGTCACCAAAGGGCCATAAACTGCCAATTTGGTTCAGCGTTGAAAAAACACGTGTGAGCTGAGCTGCAATATTTCCTGGAGAGAAAAACCCATCAGTGTTGCAGATCGTGCATTAAGGAGGCCTCATCAGGAACAGTCTCACTTGTCCTGCTCTCCCACCATGGCTCCTTTTTCATCTTTGGAAGGATTTGACTTGTCTGCTCATCAGGATGGCTCAGAGAGCAACCCGCTCCCCAAAAATGCTCCAGGGAGAGGGATGGAGAATCCTCAGAGCTAATGAGTGATGTTGGCAGAAAGGAAAACAAGTCTGAACAAGCCACAAGTCCTGGAATAACCTGCTAGCAGCAGGAGGGATGAAAAGTCACAGTAAAATGTATTGAACAGTTTGTGTGATGGGCTATGCACCAGTGTCAATCCTGGAAGGGGCTTGGGACCCCACTGAGATCTCCAGCTGTGTGACCATGCAGAGCTGCAGCACACCTTGCTCCAAGTTTGCATGAATGAGCCACGTGGTGTGAGGGCTCTTGCCCTCACATATCACCTCTCTTTTCCCTGCCTGCTGCCCGCAGCTTTGGCATCAAAAGAGGACATCTATCAACATACGTCACCTGCTGCACACTTGGCTCCTTCTCCAAACCTGACAGGACAAGCTGCTGTGTGACGTGGTGGCCCAGCCTCTGTATCGGAGGTGGCCAAATCTCCTCCATGGCCACTTATTAGGAGCTCCTTGGCTCCTACGGATGGGTGATAGAACACCCGTGGAGATGAGCAGCTACGAAGCACGGCCTGTCCCCCAACCTCGCTGAAACCCCCGCTGCCCTGGGCCACGCTCCCTCCCTCCAAGACTTTGTTGCTTTTGGCCTCCCCAATCCCACGGAGCTCTGAGCTGGTGGGAGCCACCCACGCTGCCACTGACACCCCACGTACTCCCCATGACATGTCCTAATGAGGTTGACGTGACACTTCTCCATCCGAGCTGACAGCTCAGGGAACCCAGGTGAACTGGCAGGACACACACGCAAGACACCAAGCGCAGCGGGTCCCGGCACCAGTGCCAGCTGCTCCTACTTCCACTTCATTTCTCCTCTTGGACCAGCTCTTCAGCACTGGCAGCAGCAGCAGCAGCAGCTCCTTGACTTGAGACCTTGTTGCCATCAGCTCTTGGAGCCAGCCCATGCGTCTGTGTCAGCCGGTGCTAGGGCTTGCCAGGCATCCCACCATGACGTGGCACTTCCACAGCCCAGTTAAGAGGATGCGCTGCTGGGAGAAGGTGGCAAGTGCTCACAGCTCTTGGGTCTCTAAAGCCCAGCCTGGATGGGGTGTCCCATTCCAGGTTGAGGGAACGACCATTTGCTCTGGGCTGCTGATGTTGTTGCCTCCAGCTGTGCTCCTGGAGAAAACCACAAAGCAATCCTCATTCACCTCCTCCCACAAGGGTCTCTCACTCCTCCTCTGGAGTATATTTACTCCATCTTTTAGGGATGAAAGCACAGCCCCACTCTTGTACTTGTGAGCAGAGAGTGAATCCAAACTACCACCACCCTAGGTCAAAGAGAAGAGGTTTCAGAACAACCTGGGCGTCCAGTTTGGTCCTGGGAGATGCCCATTGACTAGATGCCTTTTAGACTAGATCTTAGGAAGAAGTTCTTCAGTACAAGGTTGGTGATACTCGGGACTATAGGCCAGTGCCATCCAGGGAACTATAAGCCAGTCAGTCTCACCTCTGTGCCCGGTAAGGTCAAGGAGCAGATCCTCCTAGAGGCACTGCTGAGACAGAAGAATAGTGAAGAGGTGATTTGGTACAGTCAGCATGGCTTCACCAAGGGCAAATCATGCCTGACAAGCCTGGTGGCCTTCTATGAGGAGGTCACAACATTAATAGACGAGGGGCGAGCAACTGATGTCATTTACCTGGACCTGAGCAAAGCCTTTGACGCTGTGCCCCACGACATCCTGGTCTCCAAACTGGTGAAACATGGCTTTGATGGGTGGACCACTAGATGGATAAAGAACTGGCTTGATGGCCGCACCCAAAGAGTGGCTGTCAATGGCTCCATGTCCCAGTGGAGGCCAGTGACGAGTGGAGTCCCTCAGGGATCAGTGCTGGGACCCGTCCTGTTTAACATCGCTGTCGGGGACATGGCCAGTGGCACTGAGTGCCCCCTCAGCAAGTTTGCCGACGACACCGAGCTGTGTGGTACAGCTGGCACGCTGGAGGGAAGGAATCCATCCAGAGGGCCCTGGACAGGCTGGAGGGGGGGGCACAAGCCAACCTCATGAGGTTCAACAAGGCCAGGTGCAGGGGCCTGCATCTGGGTCGAGTCAAACCCAGGCACCAATCCAGGCTGGGCAGGGACTGGCTGGAGAGCAGCCCTAAGGAGAGGGACTTGGGAGTGCTGGTGGATGAGAAGCTCAACAGGAACTGGCAGTGCACACTTGCAGCTCAGGCAGGTACCTGCCAGCACCCAGGTGGACTGATGTGACACCTGCTTGTCATCCCTGTGTGTGCTCACTCCAGCAGATGGGGACATTCATCCCTTGGGGTCAAGTGAATCATGAGTCAGCCCAGAGCAATGCTTTTCCTGGTTCTTTTATTCTGCCTTCCACTCCAAGTCTCTCAGTAGAAGTACGAATCTTTGCCTGGTTAGATGGCTGCTTTTCTCCTCTCTATAATTAGATCTTCTCATTGTCTGTTCAGTGTTTGTGCCACTGTGTCTGAGGTTGGCTTGTGCTGTCAGGCAACCACAGGGCATTCCAGTCCAAGTGCTGTTGATTTCTGCTTTTATCCATCGGAAAAACCAAACCAAACCAAACCAAACCAACCAACCAAACAAACAAACAACACAACAAAACAACCCAACTGAATGAACACACCGAACATGCCAGTCCTGGTCCTGGTCCACACCACAGCCAGGATGAGCGCTGAGAGGGAAGGAAGCCAAACTGCCCTCACACCACCCAAGCCACCTCTGCTGGTTATGGAAAGAAGAGATGCTGCGTGCAGTGTTGGGCTTTGCATGAGAGAGGGTCTTTGTCTCCAGTGTCCCAGTGCCTGTGCTCATCCCTCTCCCATTTCCCTTCCCCAGGGACGTTCTGGGAACAGGAACTGGTGTCTCTTCAGCTTCACAAGCGTGGCAGGAGATTTCCAAGAGCATTGATGGCCATTACAACTCCTCACGTGGGAGGCAGGGTCTCGTGTGGCTTCTGCCCAGCTTCCTGACTGCTGCTGGGCCAGCGGTGTCAGCATGGGCATGGGGCAGGGCAGTTCAGGCAGCTCCAGCAGCAGTTGGCAGGCAGGGTGGCATGGAGCTCCTGGCCTGCTGTCCATCTGTGGGGGTGGTGGGTATGCGGCCTTGGCTTCTTTTAAACTAGGGTCTGCATTTTATAGCTGCTTGCAAATGACTGGAAAAATCTCATTGCTGCAGCCAAAACACATAGGCTAAATACTGTGCAACTCTGAGTGAAGAAAAAAAAGCCCCAAAACTGAGCCAAAGAGATTTTAAGTAACATTTTGGTCAACATATAGAAAACCTAGAGATAGAGAGGGAGATGGGGATTTTTAGTGTTCTGAAGCTAGGAGTCCTCATGGGGGTGGCTGAGCACAGTGAGGGTTGAAGAGAAGACCTGATGGGTGGCAGGGTGGCTCAAACCCAGGGAGCAATCCTTGGGGGGGGGGAAGGCAGGGACCTAGCACCCTTCACACAGGGGGAGTGAGCACTGCAAAGGTGAGGGATTGTCACTCACATCAAAATTTGCAGCATGGGGAAGGGCAGCGAAGGGGAAGGGCAGGCTTAAAACAATCCTGAGCAAACAACAGGGTGGAGGAACCCCAGCTGCTCCCGACCAGACTCCATTTTACTCATTTCTAACAATCTGGGAACACAATTTTGCTTTGACAGTTCCAGCTCATGACAATATTTTTTTCTCTCCTAACTTGATTTTGCTCTGAAATGAACTGACACAGAAGTTCATCAGTCCTACAAGACTGGAGGTGTCCTAGAGAGTCAGCTTCAGGGCAAGACTCCAGCTGCTTTCAGGTTGTCCCATTTTTGGGCAGGCTGTGGGCATGTGAAGGAATCTAACGCAGCATTGGTAAAAATCTGGCAGATCTGAGGCGCTCCAAGCAAAATATTTCTTGCTCAACACATGAGCATGCCATGATATGTTCCAAAAATGGGTGTTTTTTGGTTAGATTACCTCAGAGATTCTTCAGCATGTGGTCATGTGATGTCTGTGTGGTCTCACAGAGCTGCTGCACCCATGGGATGTTACCCAAAACACAACGGGCAGAGCTGGAACCTCCCAGCATAGCATCCCAGAGGAGGTGGGGTGGTGGAGCCCTATAGCTACTTTCCCTCTCCTGACCCAATCACTGCTACAGCCCCAACGCCTCCAGCACAGTGCAGGGGACCCATCACCTTGCTTGGAGCACACGGTGCTAAATGGCTTTCTTAAAAAGTTTGAGGTTTTTTCCTTATATGATGGTTTTGCCCAAATCAAAACCCCGAATAAAATGTGTCTATTCCCATCTTATTTTATTTTAATAGGATTAACTATTCTACTGCTATCAAAATGTCTGTCTCAACATTTCCAGGCCAAGGAATTTCTCTCTTTGTTCAAAATGACATTTAGGAACAAATTTAATCTAAGTGTTCTTTCTACTGCTGCTTGAAAAATTCCAAATTGCAATGACGCATTTTGGCTTTGTTGACACTGAACATTTGGGCTGATCCAAAAGAAGTGATTCCAGAACTTCATTTCTAGAAAAAAAAATTGGACTTTGATGAGCCTGTTTCATTTGCAAATGAAGAAAAAAAAAAAAAGAACCAAAGGCATATCCTTGACATTTCCTGTGAAAACAAAACTCTTTTCCTCCTCCCCCATGGTCTCTGAGGCTACATGGGGCAGAGTGAGATGCTGTCTCCATGGGGTAACCACCTGCTTCCCACCTCAGGGTGCATTTGCAGCCAGGGCTGTTGGTGCAGAGCCCCATGGGCGATGAGGAGGGTAGTGGGGATGTGGGTGCAGGCAACACATAGCAGAGCTGAGAGGACTCAGAACTCTCAGGACCTGGGCTGGTCCCTTCCCAAAGCAGTGGGACCTCCCAGTCTGATCCACGTTGCTTTTCAGCAAAAGCTGCCCCCAGCAGATGCCACTCATACTTCTCCCAGACAGCTCTTTGGCAAGAGCCAGTTCCTACAAACTTGGTCAGGAGTGGATCAGTTATTGCCATGTTTCAAATGATGTAGAGGTTTCAGGACCTGGAGCACCTCAGAAGTGTTTGCAGCCAATGGGTTCTTGAGCTATACAGGTAATCTCAACCAGTAATGGAATAAGCCTAATATATTTACTGTTGCAGGTCAGTCTTGGCACTTCTCCTGCTCTTTAAGTGATGTTTGCTTATCAGTTTGCTCCATTTATTATGTGTTAGCTGGTGTGCACCAGTAACTCCAGGTCTTGCCTGCAGAGTACAGTTGATTAGGAGGAGAGATTTCTTCTCGAAGTCTAGGTCTGCCTCACCAGCTCAGGGAGGGATGTAATGAATAAATCAGTGAGCTACGGGCCCTGCCTCGTGCCCCTGGCTCCCGTGCCTGCTGGGGAGGAAAGGCTGGAACGTTTTGGGGTGGTGTGAGGAGAGTCTGACATATCCCCTCAACAAGGGGACAGCTTCCAGCTAGTCACCTAACAAGAAGTGCACAAAGAGCAGGCATCAAAACTGCTGGGAGATCTGATGGGATGGGACGTGACTGGCTTGGAGACAGGGAGGGCAAGAGCTGACTTCAACTTGCTAGAGATGGGGAGGAAAGGCAGAGTGAACTAATGCTGCCAAGGAGGTTAAGGGGAAGAAGAAGGTTTTTACAAATATGCCAGGGGAGTCTCAAATACTGGAGAGAAAGTAGGAGCCATTAATAAATTAGGAAGAAGATTAAATTAATGATGACTTTCAAATGGCTGAACTGCTGCACAGCCTTCTAAAATCCGGCTTTAACCAAAAAGAAGAAAAAAAAAGAAAATAAAAGCTAAAGAGCATCTACAGACAATAAGGAAACAAAGAAAACCTTGTCAAATTGTCAAATATAATTCTGGAGCAAAGGCAGGGTGAACCTGTACAGCTCAGCAGGGCTGGGGGCATGCAGCAGAGACCGAGGTGGGACTGAGCTGACGGAATAAAGCAGGGACCGACAATAGAGTTGTTTAAGTTACAGAGAAGCAGGAAATTACCAGAGGATTTGGAAAAAGGAAGTACACCAGCCTTCATGAAAAGACAGTGATCCCAGCAGCGATAACTTTACGGCTCCATCTTCAACCCAACAATAGAACCGATAGCCAGGGAGACTTCTGGAAAATAACAAAATTGAGGCGGTGTCCCAGGGGATCACGGGGCAGAGGGGGACCAAGCGCACCACCCGCCACGTCTGCAGGGTCTGGAAGTGTTTTGGCCCCCCAGCATTCACCTCTGACACACTTGCCCCCTCCCCACACAGTATTTTGTGCCAGCAACCCAAGGGCTGGAAATGCATCAAAAGCTCTTGAGGGCAATCTGGACAGTTAGAGGTAGCCGGAGGAAGGTCCTAATCAGATAGAGAAGTAGAAAAAGAAGTTGTAGGTGCATCTGTTGGACAACTCTGGGGTGAAAATGTTGAATTCCAGGTCATGTAGGTAAAGTGTCATATTGCACAATGAAGTGTTGGGGTTAAACCCCCAGCCCTGAATGAGGGCTGGCATATGGATGATGTCCACAACCAGGGAATAAAGATCCTCCTGCTGGGTCTTCACCCAGGGTCTGGCCAGCCTTGGGTGGGAACTGATGAGGAGATCACCCACCTTCCACATTCACTTGGAGGTGGGGCAAGAAGCCAATTATATAAAAATTGACTCTGCTTGCAGTGGGTTTGGGAGGCCTGTCTGCATAGTGTATGCGCTGTTTGGGGATCCTGGTTACTGAAAGGGATCCTTGATCTCTTTCATAGCAAGTGGAGTTCCCAGGATGGTGAGGCAAGGTCATGGATTTCTATCTCAGAAACTACTATATAATTGGACTCGTTGTCTGGCTGGTTCCATCTCCCATGCTGTGGTTCCTTGGCCAGCTTGCTCCCTTCTTCACATCCTTTGCAGTGGGTGAGTGCATTTATTTGTTCCTTCCTCCAGCTGTCTGGCACTTTGGATCTCTGGTGTGTGATGTAATAATGGAGGGAGGATTTTGGCTCCTGGTCTGCCTCTTAATGACAATATCATTTTATGTTGGGCAAGCGGTCAGCAGAAGACACAGGCATGGGAGAAGAGCTCCCAAAGCCCTGACTCAGAGATGCAGGACAGGCTCCCACTCTCCAACCTGCAGTCTTGTTCTCTGCAGGAGCAGGCAAGCCTTGCTGTATCAGTCACACATCATCAAGAGATTTTTCTTCATGAAAAACGTCACTGGTTTAGCCCAGAGCAGAGATTTTGGCCCAATTTTTGCAGTGGTGGACTCTTGGGAGAGCAGAGCCCTGGGTTTGCTCAGAAGAAGCTCTGCAGTGCCCAGAGCTCTTTTGGCAACGCTTGCTAAGGAGAAAGCGATAAGGAGGGTTTGATGAGGGCACTGCCCATCACCGTGGAGTAGTGTCTCCAAAGAAGACTTCTGCAGGCAGAGGATGTGGTCAGAAACTAGCGGTGCCTGACATGCAAGATACCCCCAAGCATCCTTAAGGACCCTGGGTTCCCAGGACAGCAACCTGCAGGAACATTCAGAAGTGCATGAAGAAGAGTGTGGCCAGAAGGTCAAGGGATGTCCATGTCCACCTCTGCTCTGCCCTAGTGAGGCCACATCTGGTGTATCTGCAGCAGTGCTGAGCTCCCCAGTTCAAGAGAGACAAAGAACCATTGAAGGAAGTTCAGCAGAAGTTATGAAGATACTGAGGGGCCTGGAGCATCTCTGTGCCCAGGAAAGGCTGAGACCTGGGGCTGTTTAGTCTGGAGAAGGTTGAGAGGGGATCTGATCAATGCTGAGCAAGAGCTAAAGGGTGGGGGGCCAGAGGCTTGGGCCAGACTCTTTTCAGTTGTGCCCAGTGACAGGACAAGGGGCAACAGGCACCAACTGGAACCCAGGAGGTTCCACCTGAACAGGAAATAAAAATTCTTTTTCATGAGGGTGCCCGAGCCTGGAGCAGGCTGCCCAGAGAGGTGGTGGAGTCTCCTTCTCTGGAGAGATTCCAAACCCACCTGGATGTGGTGATCCTGGGCACTCTGCTGTGGGTGACCTGCTGGAGCAGGGGGGTTGGATGAGATGATCTCCAGAGGTCCCTTCCAACCCCCACCATTCTGTAATTTGGTGATTTTGACAGCCCAGGGGCACGGAGTGCCCTGTGTGGAACATGAGGGCTACCAGACATCCTGCTATCCCCCACCCACAGCCTGTGTGCCTGGGCACAGCTGGAGGCACTGCTGTCCCGAGGAGATACAGACACAATAGGGAGACACAAGGGAAATGATGAAGGGGCTGAAGGATGGGATTTAGGAGGCAGATTAAATGAACTAAATCTGTCTAGCTTTGCCAATCAATCATGCAGGCAGGAGCTGGATAACTGTCTCCAAGCGCCTGAAGGGTGAAAACACTGAGGGAAGAGGAAATTACTTAGGGGACTTTGGGGTGTCAGATGGGGAAGAGGAATCCTGAGGTGCTGACTCAGCTCTTCCTCCTGTTCCTGATGGGCCTTTAGGGGTAGGGGATAGGACTGAGCCTCAACCAAACCATGCCTGGGATGCAAGGGAGGCTTCTGGCCCATGGCTGGCTGGCCTGCAGAGGCTGTACATGGGATGAGAGGGATGCAGCGAGGAGAACGTGGTTGGATAATGGGTCTGTGCAAGGAGATCAGAGCAATGAGGAAGGTGGGATGGGACTAATAACCAACAGTAAAAATTGGATTTTTGGTTGTCTGTTGTTACAGACCTTGACTTTGGCAACATGGTTCCACAGGATGCTGCCAGTCCACCTGTGAGCAGCTTGTCCAAGTCATCTGTCCTGGAGATCTGTCCTGGATATCTCTGGGCAGTGGCTGTGGAGGGAAAGCTCAGCACAGTGGAATGTGGCCCTCTGCACAGCACTCCACACACAATCCTTGGCCATCCGCTCTTCAGACACCACAGGCCAGAGGTCACCCAAGTCCTCGTCATCACAGAGAGAGCTCAGCCCAGTTGGGATGTGTTTAGGTGCCCTCCCAACTGAGCTGAGCCATCAGCTCTCCCCAGTAGCATTCACAAAGCCCATCTCCCAGCGCCGTGGACCAGACCTGGTGCCCTCCACAGCTAACTGCAGAGCAGGCAGCAGCACTGGCTTGTGGGATGGATCATTTTAAGGCAAACCCCACACCAGCCTGCCCCCGCCTCAGCCTGGTTCCTTAGGGCCTCTGGCAGAGCTCTGACTCGTTCAGGCTCTTTATCTGTTTTCATTTTCTATGCACACCTCTGGGGCACTGTAGAGGCATAAAATAATCAAAATGACAGTCCCCAGATAAAGGCCACTTTTGTTAGGAACACACCAAGTTCTCATGTAGAAGCACACAAATGGCAGTTTATTTTCTGTCTCAGCACCTTTTGGGTCTTGCAAGCCCCAAATACCTTGTGAGTCCAAAGGAAAATATCCTGGTCAGCTCTTTCACACCCATGAAACACGGTGCAGTGCATAAAGTTCAGAGCCAGAGGTGAATAACAGCGAGTTTCATTAACTGTCAAGTGAAACCAGAGGCAGGCTGGAGTGCTAATTCCAGTTGGGACCCGTTCAATAGCAAATTAACCTGCTAGCGATCTCCCAGTAGGCTCCTGAACAGAGCAGGAGGAATAATTTGAAACTAGGTTTGTAGAGGTAGGTAATATCTTTTTTATTAGATCAGCAGATAATTTGTAGCCAGATATTTATTCAATGAGCCCCTGTGTGAGTGAGTGGCCACCTTGCCCTCCCTCTCCCCTCCCCATATCGGTGAAAACCTTTCAGATCTTGCCGTGGAGTGTTTCATGCAGCTGAAACCTGAGCTGGGGGGTGAGGATGGAATATTGCACATCAGGAGATGGGGCTGGGACCCACGATGGGGAGGGTGCAAGAGCCCTTTTGGTGCTGAGGCTGCCTTCTGCAGATCCTCACCTGCTGCACCCGTAGGAGGGCAGTGGGTGGCAGGCAGCTGGAGGAAGGCCACGGGAAGGTCTGGAGAGGCTCTTTGCAATTTCCCCTCTATCGCTGGCAGGGAGGGCCAGCCCAGGCCGGCAGTGAGCGATGCCAGAGGAGCATTACGTCACCGGTGCAGAGCCGCGCTGGCTGCGCAGAGCCCGAGGAGGAGGATGTTGTCTCCTGGCAACCCCGGCACCTGTCACATACAGCAGCAGCAGCAGCGAGTGTTGTGCAGGACCCATCGCCTCTTGCAGAACCCCACTGCCAAGAGGTGAGCTCCCCACCCAACATCCAGAGTCCTGAGCACTGTCAAGGTCGCCTATCCCATATGCCTTCCCCTTGGCTCCCCACCACCCCCTGAAATGGACTTTTCTGGTGCTGTGGGCAAGAGGAAAGGCAGCTCTGGGCTTGGGCAGTGACAAGGCTTCTCAGCAGCAACGGGAGCAAAAGCAGTGTCGGGAAATCAGACTCAAGATAGGATGGCTCGCTCCCAAAATCGAGCACTGTGCCAGGCTGTGCTGCAGAAACCCTCTTCTTGCCCCAGCTGACGGGTTGAGACCCACCCTTTCTGTCCACACACAGCAGAAAGGGGCTGCAGTGGCACTGTTTTTTTTTCTGCAACACCAGCTTCTGGTTTCTCCCCATTGGGAGGCAGAAACAAAGCTGCAGATACTGCCAGCTGCAGCCAGCAGCAGGTCCCACGGGCACCCTCTTCCTCAGGGGCAGGGGAAGGTGGCAGTTGGGCAGATTCCATTTCTACACAGAGCTGCCATCGGTATGGGCTGGTCGATTCCTTTGGGTGCCTGGGGCACAGCAGGCACTGCCAACCCATTTCACTGACCTGAGTCCTCCCATACTCCAGACTTTCACCTTCTGGCCCCCAAAGGAAGTGAGACGAGGCAAAATATTTGTGCCTTCTCTGTTGGGAATGTCTTCATCTACCCCCTGTCTTTAGCTAAAGGAACATCTCTCTATGCTGTGCCTTCTCCCCATGCCTCAAAGCCTGAGGTCTACCAGCAGCTCTGTCCTCTACTTAGTCTCCACAGTCTCATCCCATGGCCACCCCCCAGCTTCAATCTGCCCAATGCGTGGCTGGTGAGTGCAGGTCTATGCAGGCAGAGGCACCCTGGCAGGAGCAGCACAGATGCTGGGATAAGAGGCACTAAAGGCTGTGAATCGGTAGGGGGCTGTCAGCCAGGGCCTCTTCTGGCAACTGGCAAGCTGCCTTTGGTCTCACAGATGAATCCCACAGCACCAGCCTATTCAGGGACTTCTACTACTAGCCTAGAAGGGGAAGGGGGATGAGGCACAAGATGAGTGATTTCCTGGCTGGAGGATGCATGCTGGGATGGACTGGAGGAGGAGCAGAGGGGTGGGGAAGGGGGAGCAAGGCACAAACGTCCAAGGGGATCTGCTCCCTCTCGAAGGAGATGTCAGCTCCTAAGCTCCTTTAAACCAGGGGCTTAATTTGAAACCGATTCAGCAACACAGCAGCGTCCGTGCTGGTGGGGGGGCCGGAGGCACACTCAGCATCCTCAGGCTGCTCCTGGCAGCTGGGAAAATCCCCAGTGCCTGGCAGCTGAGGCGGTGATGGAGATGGAGCACTGGGAGGGCCAGTGGCTCAGCAGCCACCAGCTCCTGGAGAAGAGCCACGATGGCCCCGTGCTTCCTGACCATGCTTATAGGCTCCCACAGTAGTGGTATAGATGTGAGAGAAGGGAGAAAAGCTGCACAGAGGGGAGATGGGGATAGAGGAGGAGAAGGAGAGTGGGGGAGGGCAGGAGAGGGAGCATCTGATGAAGAATATGGGAATGGGAGGCAGACAGAAAAACTAATCGAGGATGATTGAGGGAGAGAAGGAGGATGAGTGAAAGATTGAGACAGCGTGATAAAGAATATGTCAGATGGACAGGAAAACTAATAAAGAATAATAACCGCCCCTGGCCAAATGCAGCAGAAGCACCTGCCTGTGGCTGTGTGTGAGCGCAGGCAGCGTGTCCCCTGCCCTGTGCCCGGGGAGGACACACAGGGACATGCTCTGTGGCTGGCCACAGGCATGGCCCCCACCTCGGGGATATGGTCACAGGCAGAGCATCTCTGCTGGCACACAATGCTGGGCTGGTGGCCCCACAGAGTCCTCTTGGCTGTGCAAAGAGGTGGGGTGGCATGTGTGATGCTGGTCATCATGCCCAGGATGTGCTGTGTGCAGTGGGTCCTGTACCCCCTGGTACCCAGGCTGCCATGGACACCTCTGCATTGCAGGTCATGGGAAGGCTGAGGGGGCTTGGAGGATGGTTTGCAACCTCAAGATGTTTGTCTTACCTTGGTTAGTGGGCAAGACACAGCCCAGGATGTGGGACCCCACAAAGCCTGTCCTGCCCTGGCGAACGTTGGCTTTCCTTCAGTGGATCTGCACATGCCTCCTGGTCTCTGGCCGCCTATGCAGCAGGTACACACACTACCTGGTCCCAGCATTGCTTCGCTGGTTCTTTCACAGCTGGAGATGCTGAGGGACCATGGGCATGTCCTTCTTGCTCCTCCCTCTTCACCACCAGCCTCCCTGGGCTTCCTTCCACCCCAGACCTTGCTTGGATGCTCTTCCTGCCTCAGAGAGACTATGGGCCAGGAGAAGAGCTGCTCTGGCTACCCCTGCTTATGAACAGTGCCAGGCTACAGAAAGCTGTACCAAATAGAGCTGCGTGCCACGTTTGGTGGCAGGGCAGGCTCAACCTCCCACTCCTTTGTTGTCTCCACTGAGCCTTGCAGGCTGCTGGGTTACACAAGGGGTGACAGGGTAAGCAGAGGGTTGCCCCTAGAGCAATGTCTCACCTGCATCAATCCCCCCCTGCCACCACTGACCTCTGGTCCTGGAAAGCTCTCAGAGAGAGTCCAGCTCCTGCCAAGGCAGGAGCTGATTAACTGAGTCCAGCTCTGGGGCGTGTGGGAGCTCTGCTGTTTCTCATTTTGGCATGGGGACATGGGATGCTGATTTTGGACTGTTTGAGAAGGATGACAAACCTCAAGCTGTCCAGGCTCTGCCTGGTGATTCATTCTAGGTCACAAGGACCAGGGGCACACTGCCAAGGTGACCAGGACCCCTCTCCAAGCACAGAGCAAGCTCTGAGGGTCTTCAGGGGCTGGTGCTGGGCTGCCCTGGAGAGAGAGGATGGGAGGACAAGCACAAGGGATGAAGAAAGATAGGAGGGAGAAAGCTGGGTGAGCCAGTCCACAGTTTCAGCGTGAGAACCGTGGTATTTGGTGTTTCCTGGTAGCTCCCAGGCAGGGCGAGGACCTCACAGGGCAAGTGCTCCTCTTTGCCAGGAGTGGGGAAAACCAGCTCCCAGAAGGCTTTGTTGTGATGGATTTGGCTTCACATAAGTGACCTGTTAGGGATCTTGGTGCATCCCAAAAGCTGCTTGAAGGGCAACATCTGTGAAGGGTTCCTGGCTGTGCTGGTGGAGCGTGTGCCAGCATGGTGGGGCTGGAGGCAGAGCCCTGCATCACTGACTGGCATTTTCATCTCCTGCAAATTTGAGTCGTGAGCATAATTCAGCAGGTTTTAGTCTACAGAGAGCTACACGAGGCAGGGGAAAGCATCTCCTTTGCTTTTTCCTCTTTGGAACGGGTCCTTCCCTACTCACGTTACCCCTAGCAAGGCATTTTGGAGTGTAGATGGTGTTGTCATCATTTCAGATGAGCTTGTCCACAGGGGGAGGGAACTGTGCTGTGGCAGACCTCCTCAGGCAGCCAGAGAGGCACTGGGAAAGACAATATCCTTTCCAGCAAGCTTGGAAAGGACTGGGATGAGCACAGCTTATCCCGGGACAGGAGCGTTGTGCTTGGAGGTGGCTGCTAGGCTGTGGTATAAATGACACGGAGGGTGTTGTGCCACCCGGCCTACCACACATGAGGATTGGTCTGCCTGCAGTTATCTGTGGGAGCTGCTCAATGTGTGCAATGAGTGTGCATGGAGAAGTCTGACCTGCCAGGAAAGCAGCCAGGAAAACCAGAGGCAGCAGAAACACTGGCCAGGACCAGGAGCAGAGCAGTGAGTGGGATGGGAAGGAAACCAAAGGGGAAGGCTTTTGACTGAGGGAGGATAAGGTAGGGGAAGAAAGTTCCATCCCTCCTGACACCTTCCCATTCATGCCCATCCTAATGTTTTGCACATCCAGCTGTGCCCAGCACCTTCCCCACTGCCCTGGCCAAGCTTGGCTCAGTCAGAGCCCTTTGCTTCCTTCAAGGCTTTCCTGCCACCTCCCATTTTTGCTGCAGCAAGGCAGTACTTATGCAGGTGGAAATGGTTGCTTGGAGTGGAGCACACAGGAGGCACCATCAGGATGATGTGTTTAACATGTGGACAAAGCAAGATGACCTTTATTATCCGTTTCCTAATGAGGGACATCCTCCATGTGCAAATCTCCACAAGCCCCAAGCTTTGGGATTTTCCCCAGCTTTGCACGGGAATGTGCCTGGGTGAAGGATGTGCTGCTGGGCTGTGATACCACCACACCAACCAATTGTTAGTGGGCAGAGCAGCCTGCTCCAGCGAGTTCTACAGATCGGATCCACTATTCATGGGAAAACTAAGGCTTCACCCGCTCCAGTGGACTCCAGAGATATTGCCCAAAGGCCACACAAAGTCCTGGGAGAGCCTTTCATCTGTTGGACCAGCAATGCAGAACAATCCCAGGACTGTGTGGTCTTTGGAAAAGCCTTTTAAGTCACTCCTTCCTACCTTTCTGAGTTGGAAAGCAGCCTTTGCAGCCTTTTCCTCTGGTCTGGAATTATTTCCTAGGGCAGGAGGAGAAGTGATAAGCAGCTAAGGACAAGAGTGGGAGACACAGCAGCAAGACGTCAGTGAATTCCTCTGCTGACTGCAAAGGGGCTCAAAGCTCATCTCTGATGGGTGTGGAGATGCTGCTGCAGCTCACCTCCATGATCTTCCCATGCAGCTGCCCACAGACACCTTCTCCTGCATGGTGGGAGACCCAGAAGAAGTTTCTGCAGCAGCATCCCTCCGTCCTTCCCAAGCTGCAGCAGCTTGGAGAGGGTGGCTGGCCAGGACACACTGCCAGGACAACACCCTGCCCACAATGGCCTCCTGTGACACCTACTATCAACTTCGTGAAATGACAGCCCTCCTCCAGCTGACAGCCACCTTTGTGCCATCTCCAGGGGGTCGTGTCAACTGTAGAGCTACGACCCCTGATGCCCAGGTTCAGTCTACATGTGCGCCTGATCTCCCCAGGCAGGGCAGATGGTGGGGAAGATGTCTGCTTGGGGTTGTGGTTGTGTGGGTTGACAATCTGCCCACAGCCCAGCATAAGCATGTTATAAATCATACGATTGTGGCAATGCCAGAGCAGCAAACACCTCTGGTCCTTGTTTGCATACTCCTGAGTGGAACACCACAGTGGTTTATGGTGGGAGAATCAGTGTTATTGCCATGATAACTGATCAGCAGTAGGTGCTGATGGTCCTCCAGACCTTTCCAACACTGCTCAGAGGGACAAGCAGAGAATCATAGAATTGTTTAGGTTGGAAGATCATCAAGTCCAACCATTCCCCCAGCACTGCCAGGTCCCCACTGACCCGTGTCCCTCAGCACCACATCTCCACGGCTTGAAAACCCCTCCAGGGATGGGGACTCCACCACTGCCCTGGGCAGCCTGGCACAGGCCTCCACAACCCTCAAGGGGAAGGAATTGTTCCTTAGGGCCAACCTAAACTTCCTCTGGGGCAACTTGAGGTAATTTCCTCTTGTCCTTGTTCCTCGGGAGAAGAGCCTGACCGTCCCCTGGTTCCAACCTCTTGTCAGGGAGCTGTGGAGAGACAGAAGGTCTCCCTTGAGCCTCCTTTGCTCCAGGCTCAGCACTCCCAGGTCCCTCAGCCTGTCCTTCTGGGAGTGAGCAGCCCAAAATTGAACCCAGGATTTGAGGTGCAGCCTCACTAGTGCTAGGCCCAGAGGTACATACATCCCAGGACTCCAGAGCACCTCGGCTCCTGCAGTGCTAGAGCTGTGACAAGGCTGCTCCAAAGACAGAGCTGGCGCAGGGTTTGTTGTCCACCCTGACATTGCAAGCTTCCATTTTAAAAAAAAAAAACACCACCTTCTCCCTCCAGAGTGATTTCACAATGTGGAGTTATTCACAAGTGAAAGTGGGACTCACTGGGTTTCTGGAGGGAAGCTGGCTGTCCATAATGAGATCAGGGTGGAAAGAAAGGCTCAGGGAGCTCAGGTGTCTGATGTGTCACATCCATGAATTTGGAGGAGCCCAGGACAGCGAGTTGTACACAGCTGCCTTTCTGAGGAGGATGGGTGCTGAGGTACCTGGTGATTGGCACCCTGCGTGGGGTTGATGGACAGGCAGGGAGGGAAAGGCAAGCTCAGGGCATGCTTCCCTCTCCGCTGGACCCAAGCGTGGCTCCCATTTGTGCTAATCCCATTAGGTCTGTTTGCACTAAGCCCCCATGAGCTCTCCCGTGTCGAGTGTCTGTCTGTGTGGGCTAGGCTCAGCACCACCACCGCCACCAGCAGATGGAGAAGAAGAGCCCGGTCCAACCAACTGTACCTGCTGGCATGATTAAGGCATGGTGCCAAGCCCCCCTGGCATGGGATCTTGGAGGCTCATGTCAGGCTAAAGGCTCCTTGTAGATCTACGGAGGGGCTGGGGGTGGGATCTGCTCAGGAAAGGGATGAGAACATCAGCGTGAGGTGGAAGCTGCTGGGGGCTGATAGAAAACTGATAGACTCTCCCTGTCTTGGACGATGCCAATTCCCTGCTGGCAGAGGGGGAAAAGCTTCTGCTCTTCGATTAGCTGCCGTTAGCAGCACCCAGCCTTCTCTCTTATCAACCTGCCTACGGGAATAAACTGAGCTACGTATTCTGCAAGGGCTTTAGTTCGAGAGCGCCCCGGGGAGGGAGCTGGGCTTGCTCTAAATCTCCTAATCCCCTTCATCATCCTGCCAGACAACCAGCGACACCGCGGCAAACCGCCTGCGGCTGGGCCCCCCTGCCTGCCCTGAGCTGCTTGCAAATCCCAATCATCCCGTGGGCGATTACAGGGGCTTCTCCTGTAGCACAATATCCAATCTCCCTCAGAGGCCACCACAACATATGCAGGGTCAAGCTCCACGGCCGCTGTGAGCAGAGACAACCTCGCTCATCCTATTAATGGCAGTACAGGGAGGGATGAGTAGGGCGGGGGTGACCTCCCTGCAGCCTGGAACCAGCCAAGAGGGAGGGTTTCCCAGGAAGGAGGGCTTCCCACCTTCCCCATACCATGCTCCTGCTTCTCCTGCACAGTGGGCTCTGCTCCTGACAGTCTCACCAAGGGGTATGGTTATTGAAGCTCATCACTACCTTCTCCATGCCCAGCCCTGCTCTTGGAGCTCCACAGCTGTCTGTGGGCATTGTGGTATAAAACACATCCCCTGCCAGAAGAGATGGTGTCAGTTCTTAAACTGCTTTCAGAGCTCCTTTTGAAGCTCTATGCCAAGCATCAGGCTGGCACAGCAGTGGTGCAGCACCCAGCTTCCATGCCACTGTGGCCACCATCACAGCACAGGCAGGCAGCAAAGGCTTCACTGTCCCACCACTCACCCCAGCAAGAAAACCATCCTGGTGGGAACTCGTTGTCTGGCGCTTCAGCTGGCTATGTGCAGGGCTCTGCTGGCTCACTTTGTCCTCCTACCTGATCTGTTTGGCCCAGGAACAATCTCAGGATAATTGTATTTCTTGAAAGATTCAGTGAAAATAGATCAGGCAGCTCTGAGATTTCCAGCTGCTTCCCTGTTCCTGGTTTTCAGAAATGCCCATTCTCCAGAAGTCAGGAATTGAGACAAGGAACCAAGTAAGCACAGACCTTCACTGACAACACTGCTTTGAACTTCATGGTGCCATGCTGGGAGAAAGCCTCAGGAGAGGCAGCTTCCAGGTGGAAGATGGTGACACTGCAGCTGGTCTCTCCTGGTTAGAACCAGAAAAAGATCCCAAACCTCATCTACTTTTTCATGCAAGTACTGAAAATGAATCTGCTGGAGCTGTGCAGGCAGCTGAACAGGTGCAGCTGCAAGGTCAGGCCCTCAGGAGACGTGAGAATTAAGGTTTCCATCAAAGTGGATGTCCCTGGCCTGGCACATTCCCAGTTCTTGCTGGACCCTAAAACCTCTTTTTAAATCAGAGGTACTTGAAAAACCCAGGTCAGAGCAAAGCTTATGCAGCAAGCGGTTCCTTGCCCAGCCCACCTCCCTTCACACACCGTCCTCACCTGGCAGCCAGTCAGACCATCACACTTCTTTGCAGATGCCCCCACCGCAGGGGATGCCACCAGGGTGTGGTCAGGAGGAGCAGCTTCCCGTATCCTCCACCTTAGGCTAGGAATGATTCTTGTGGAGCTCCACATTGTGCAAACCTCCAAGGACCAGTGGACTCGGCAGGGACACTGAGGCCATGTCACTCGACTCCATTTCAGTGACTAATGAGGCCCAGCCCAGTGGGACCATCCTGGGCTGGAGAAAACCCCTTCCACATCCACCTGTGGTGCTCGCTGGGCAACAAAACCCATCCCAAGGGCAGTACTGACCAGGAGCCTTGTGTCTAAACCCCCAGCCATGCCAGCAGCTGTAGCATCCTCACCAGCAGCATCTGCCAGGCCTCTTCTCACTCTGGTAATTGATGTGTGCTGCCATGGAAACCGAACAGTTTCCAGACCAGCACATAGCTGGCTGGATGTGATGCTCAGGGCTGTGCCAGAGGACTGGGAAGACATGTTGCCTTGGCGTGGTGTGAGGGGAAGGCAGGGGCTGCTCGGGGGAGTATGGTGGAGTAGGAGAGGTAAGGCTAGGAGGGAATGGAGGAGGTGGGGGGAGTAGGTGGGATGGGGCATGATGGGGGGGCAGAGAAGCATGGAACAGAAAAGGGGAAGGAGGCACCAATGAGTGGCACAGAGGGTCTGCACTGTCTGGGCTTACTGGGGAGGGGGAGGGAGGATGAGGAAGAACTGTAGGACATGGCACAAGGGCAGGCACGTTCAGGAGGGGCAGGGAGGTCCTGGAGTGTCATGATCCTGATTATCCTGGGGGCAAGTGGGAGCTGCCAACATGGGTGCTACCTGCCCCACTGTGCCAGCTGTGGGAGTCTGGCACCACCCTCTTCCCTGGGATAGAGCATCAGCAAGGCCACCTGGTTCCCCAGGACCCTGGAGACACATCTCTGCTGTGGATGGTGTGTACCTGCCCAGAGGGGCAACAGAGAGGCCCCCATCTCCTCTCCCATGAGGATGTGATCTCTTGGGAACGGGGGACATCAATTCCCCTCTGCATGGCCCAGAGGAGAGCCCAGAGAGAAGGGGGTGAATAAAAAAGGAGTATCTACAAAACCCCACAGAGGGGATGATGACCTTCTTCCCTGGAAACTCTTCCTCTTCTCTTGGAAACTCTTCCTTCCCAGGGACACTGTCCCAGGGACACTATCTCTCAAGCTGGGGTTGAGTCTTGCCTTTGTCTGGTGCTAAGACCATGGCCAGCCCAGCTTGGCAAAGAGAGAGGTGCAATGCTGTGTGTGAGCCCAGCACAGCAAAGACACTTAGAACCCATCTGTAACCTAACTTAGGAGTGAAGCGTCTCTCCTCTGAGCTCACCCAGCACAGCTTTGTGCAAAGGTAAGCAGGAAAACACAACAGCCACCGCTGAGCAAGCTCCCTGCAGCAAATGTGACCACATTTGGAATGGCCCAGCTGTTTCCAAAGGTCTAAACTACCTTCAGAAGATCACCTATGCTTGGTAAAGGAGATGCTGAAATGGTGGGAGATGGCATCAGGTCCCCAGGGAGCAGTGCTGGAGGTGGGCAGGAGTCTGGAGCTGGTTGGTGGGACTTCCCCTGGCTCCTACCTTACGTGGTGACAGGCAGGAGTGAAGGCAGCCTTGGGGCTGAAGATGTCTTTTCACTGAAACATTTTGATTTTAAATAAAGGAGAATTGGCTGTGACAAACATTGTTGTGGTGTTGTCTTACTCGTACTTGTGCAGAATCATCCTCCAGCTGGAAAAACAGGAGCAGGGAGACAAGAGCAGCCACACCAGGTCTTCTTGAATGCGAAGGAGGGTAGCAGTAGCAGATATCTCTCCACAGCCACCAAGGCTCTTTGCCAGTGCCATGGGATACCCCAGAATCCATCAGGCACAAGCACCTGGGTTTTCACAATTTTATTGTAAAGCTTTAGGAAGGGCTAATTACAATGGAATTGGTCATCTGACAGCTCAGCAAACAAACGGAACGGGAGAGAACGGAAAGGGGATCACGACGGTGTCATGCTCACTGCTCTGAACAGAAAGAATTACAAGGGAATCAATTGTGCTCACAGCGCCCGGGGAAAACCAAGCCCAAGGCCCAAAGCCTTCCCCGCACAGGGAAATGCATCACACATTGAGAGCAATACAACCTTAGCAAGAGGCATTGCCTTTAGACATAGGTCACCATCTGAAAAATAGTTGGGTACTTTACTCTGCCATAGGATTTCTCCTTTAGAAAAGCTACACCTGCATGTACATAAAACTGTACAAAAAACAAGGCATCACAAGCAAGGAAATGAAATCTCGTATAAATAGAACCAACACTGAAGAGCTACAAAGGGGTCGCTTAGATCCTTCCCACGCAGCCCGCCTGCTCCCTGGCTCCCACCTTTGGTTTTACCCCTGGCTTGTCCTAGTGCAGTGTGAGACACAGTGAACCCTTCCCCGGAGGCATCGAGCCCCCTCCTCTTCCCTGTGCTTGTCTAGGCTGGAGCCCGTGGGGAGCTTCCCACCCCACCACGTGCACAGAGGCTTTATCCTTCTGGCTTAGAGTTGTGCAAATGAGCTTCTTTCCAACAGCACCTCTTCTTCGCCCTCCCCCAGGACCAATACCCAGCGACACCTGCGACTTCACCCCGGGACAAACCCCCAGCGCCCGCTCACCCAGGCCCAGCAGCCAATATCATCTCCTCCCCAGGGACCTATCCCTGCTGCACGCCACAAAGCCTCCTTGGCACCCCACTGAGGACCCACTCCCACTGACCCCCTGTTCCTCCCCACAGACACCCACTATGTTCCTCCCCACCCCAGACACCCAACGTCCTCTCTTCACTGTGCTCCCCTTCAAAGACACAACCCTACCATGCCTCTGTGCAACCCCATGAGACTCATTCCCCCCCACCCTCTGCCCCCATGGCACGCCTCCCCAGCACCCATCCCTCTCACCCCTTGGGGAAGCACTCAACCCTCTTGCGCCACGCTCACACTGAGAACATCGCCAGGTTCTCCAGGAGACAAGACAGCAGCTCCGACCACAGGGCTTTGAGCTTCAAGGTCCCTCTGGTGACCCTGAGCTGAAGGTAAGGAGCCCACCCGCAGGTTGGGAGGGGGGGCTGGGGGAAGCTGGTTTTGGACAAGCACCCCTCAGATGTGGCTACGTCGCTCTCCTGGGGAAGGTCCCCCAGAGGGGCACTGGACACTGCCGCTGCCAGAGCCGAGGGGAGGCGTGAGCAGTCGAGTTGGCAGTGGAGTCAAAGATCCTGGCCAGCATGGCCAAATTGCACATTCTGCCCAGTTTGGCCCTGAAACTACAGAGCTACAATAAAAACAAGTTCAGGAGCGTGACCTGCTCGGGCAGCTAGACCGGGGGAGCATGGGCCCTGCCGGGCGGCCACCATACATGAGGGTGGAGCAGGGATGCCTGGACGGGTGGGTGGGCATCACTGGGAGCATTGCGCCCACCTCGAGGGACCCCTGGCCAGTCGGTGAGGAGCAGCAGTGGGAGGTTGGGAGGAGGGTCCTGCCTCCTCCGGCCAGCACCCTGAGGTGCGGGGGCCATGGATGATGCAGTGGTGCGGTGCCACCCAGGGAAGGAAAGGAGTGGGGCTGGGGCATGAGGGAGAGGGTGCGAGCAGGGGCCTTCTGCCTCCCCCTTCCCTTGTCACCTGGGCTTGGCTTGCACCCTGTCCCCTCAGGTCAGCCCTAGCTGCACCGGGGATGTGGCCGCATCTTGCCACCGCTGCTGAGGCAAAGGGAGAGGAGCTGCTCAGAGAGAGGGATGCTGGAGGAGGGGAGAAGGCTGGGCAAGGGTGGGGGGGTCCTCAGCACCCTGCCCCCAAACAGCAAACAGGCCCACCATCTATGTCAGGTCGGTGTCTGAGCCCCAGCGGCTGGGGTGCCCTGTCCCTGCAGTGTCCCCGTACCTGTTGCGCCTGGCAGCATAGCCACCCCAGTGACCCCACGGACCGAAGATGGGCCATGGGTGGGGGAGGAAGGAACTGTCCTGCAGTTACCGCTGGCCTCGCTCCCTAAGGAAGATCCCAGAGATGAAGACGATCTATGCAAATACGGGAAGAACAACGGTGCAGCACAGCCCCCTCCTCTCCTCTGGGTGGGGGGGGACTGGGAAGGGCTACCCAGGAATGAGGCATCAGTCCCCCAGACCCCCTCCTGCCAGGGGTGCACTTGGACAGACCCCAGAACAGGACTGTGAACAGGACTGTGCCCTGGCTCCTGGGGGAGCAGAGAGGCTTGGGCAAGCTTCGAGATGTCCCCTGCCGGGAAGTCCCTTGAGGGGTGAGGCATCCTGTCCCCCTTGAGTCCCCTGCAAGGGAGCCAAGGCTGCTGGGGCAGCAGGAACCTGCTGGGGATGCCGGTCGACCTTTGACAATGGAAGAGAAAGCTGGAACCCGTGAGAGTGGCCCTGTGGCCTAAGGGCAGCGGGAGTCCAGCGGGCAGGGGGCTCGGTGGCCCCCAGTGTGACCCTGAGACAAAGCTCCTCCTCACAAAGGCAATGGTGGCTTACAGGCGGAGGG
>NW_008606147.1:1236-41221 GCF_000691845.1 Merops nubicus | reverse complement strand
CCCGGAGGAGGCACAAGGCGATGGGCTGAGATGCCACAGCCAATGACGACCCCCCTGCCAGCAGAGTTGGACTGAGGGCTTCTCCGGAGCCAGCCGGTCCCTTGACCAAGGGCTTCCCCATCCCTCCTCCAGCCTCTGGGCACAGGACCACCACCGAGAACCCCCCCCCCCCCCCCAAAAAGCAGCCCCCGCCTATGGCACTGGGCAGTCCCTAAGGACCCTGCAGCTTGTGGGCACAGTGACAACGTTCAGAAAGAGATCCAGGCTGAAAAATAGCAAAGTCCCTACAGTTCGGCTAGGACGCTGCCCCTCTCCTCCAGCTCCCCAGCTGCTGTTTCAGGGACTGGTCACATCTCTATTTACAATATAGAACATGAGTGTGGGCCGGATGCTGCGCTCCCGCAGGCTCTTCCACGCAGCAAACCGTTCAAAGCTGGAATTTGCTCCCTGTGGTTTGTTTCTGGTTTCTGGTTTTTGTTTCTTTTCTTTTTTTTTTTTTCCTTTTTTTTTTTTTTTTTGTGTGTGTTTCTTTTTCTTGGTTAAACGTCTTTTGTTTCAAGGACAATAAAAAGTTTCGATCAGGCAGGACTTGAATGTCATTCCTAAGATTCATATTTACAGGAGTCTACAGCAAAGAGACAGGCAGCTCGCTCCCCATGCGCGGGGACACCCTCGTCCTAAGCCCCAGGAACTCCACCAGCTCTGCGTGGACCTTTGGTACGTAAGCCCTTCTCCCCAGCCGTGCCCTTGGCACCAGGAGCCTGCCCAGCCCTCCCTGGTGATGCAGCAGTTCGCAGACATGCACCCACAAGTGCTCGGAAATTGGGTTTCAGGTGCTCGCATCCTTCCCACCCACCCCTGGCCCCAGGAAACAACAGGTTAAAAAGGTGCTCCTCTCCTCCCTGCCTTGCCCTTCCCTGCTGTCTGCAGAGCCCACCACTGCCTGGAGAACTGGCCGGAGCGATAAAGCATTGAAGTTTGAAAGTGGTCCTCTGGACACTGGCCTCAGAAGCGTGGCTGCTCCTTGCCCCTCGCACCCAGCCTCACAGGTATATCTCTCTCTTGGTGGTCTGGGACGAGGGGGTGGTGGCTGGTTGGAAGTCCGAGGTCTGGGTGAGAGGAATTTCCTCCATGGGAGAGTCCTTGCAGGTCTCATGGCTACTATTGGAGAAGGCACTGTACGTGGGGAGCAGGCGGAGGTTGGCCATTTTGGTGCTGCGCTCTTCTGAGAGTCTGGGGCTGCCATTCCCGACTTGCTCTTGATTCCCTCTGTCTTGGTAAGGCACAAAAGTGGAGAGTTTGAGGGCGTTCTTGGGCCTGCGGCTGGGGGAGGACTGGCCGGGCATCCAGCAGGTGTCGGAGTGGCCGAACTCTGTGCACTCCCGGGTACAGGTCCCAGTCATGGCTACATCGGGCAGCGGCCGGAGATCTGCAGAGAAGCAAGAGAGAACTTAATCACACACAGCCAGGGGCCACCTGCTCAGGACGTGGGGATGGAGCGCAGGGGTCAGAGGCAGAGCCTGGACATCTCTGTCCCACCCACACCCTCCTGTACTGGGAGGGGACAGCCAGACCCATGGCCATCCAGGGAGCTGGACCCATCACCGCTCAGGGAGCTGGACCCATCACCACCCAGGGAGTGAAGGCAGAGCTGGGGTTGGGAACCCGAGGCTTCTGGCAGCCAGTGTGTCTTCTGGGAGCTCACAGCCCCAGGTCCCCCTGGACAGTGGGTGGGTGCAGAGAACCAGGAGGCAGAGCATGGGGCAGAGCTCACTAAGCCCACCGTCTTTGAGAATGAGCGTTGCACAGGAGGGGCTCCACAGCCTGGATCTGCACAGCAGGAGACAGGCTGACACCAGACTTATCACCTGCTTCAGGCTCCAGGAGCACCCCTGGTCCAGCACCTTTGGGCACCACTGTAAACTTGACCATGCAGAGACAGGGAACTGCCCTAAACAGTCAGTTTCTTCACTGCCCTGAGGTACATCCATATTTCCTGAGCACCATCCATGGACAACCCTGCCCTGCTTGCCATCAGGCATGCCAGGCCACCTGTAAGCCTCCCCAGGCATCCATCAGCAGGAGCCCCGAGCCCAGCCAGAAGTCCTCAGACATGGACTGGTCTGCAGTGGAGCCTGAAACCCCCAAGTGCAGCAAAGCCCACATGGGCAAACCCATGTCTAATCCCAGAGAAGCTGGATGTTTCTGGTACTCATGAGTCCCTGCCCCAAGCTTCCCTGAACACCAGACACTACAAGGCCTTCTTGAGCCTTGGCCATGTGACCATTACACCTGGAGTATCTGTCACAAGACTTCAGAGTCTGAAACTTGACATTTCTATGCAGAAATGAGAATCCCTCCAAAAATCTATCCCAGGCACAAACTTTTCCTTGCCATCTACTCCAGTTTGGGGCACACCATATTCCCCTGCCTCTGCCTGGGACACATCAGTGCCCACCAGCACAAGCACCTGCTGGCAGATCAAGCCTGGTGCTGATGCTGGGATGAAAGCAGGGTCTGCTCATGACTTTTGAGGCTCCTCTGACTTGCAGATGTTCCTTCTGGTTCACAAAAGTCTTCTCCATCTTTCCACCCAGGAGCTCGCTCTAGTGAGTGGCTGGCAAACAGCCCTGCAGACTGATGGAGGGAGATACTAAGGAGCTCTGGAGACTGCAGACACATGAGGCTTTCACCAGCTCAGGGCATGCCCCTTCCCAACAGACACACACTGTACACATACAACTCATCCAAAAAAATGTCAGACCTGCTGACACTCCCCTGGCCCTGGGAAGAAGAAAAACAGAGCCATTCACAACATGCTGGGGGCTCTGCCCTCATCAGCGTGTCCCTTCTGCCACCAGCTCGGGGCTTTTAGACACAGACATCCCTGAGTCACCCTGGCACACCTTTCAGACACAGGCCACCTTGGGATGCCAGGAGGTCTCTGCAGGAGGAAGTTCCATACAACGCCAGGAATGTTTGTCAGGGGTCATAAGACAAAGCTAAAGGGTTGAGCATGGAAGAAGGGGCAAAGTTAGCAGCAGACCAGTGCGTGAGCATTATCTTGTCCTAAAAATAACCCGCTGTGACTGCATGCCAAATCCTCTAGCTCCTCCGGGGGCTGAGGCACCCCAGTTTTTCGCCCTGGCTCCTTCGGAGGCTGTGGCACCCACACTGCTCCCCATGCTGGGAGTCACCTCCTGCATCCCGTCCCCTGGCCCCCACGTAAGCTGTGATATCCTGGCAGAAGCCATAAGGACATACCTCAGTGCAGACCCCCTTCACAGCCTGCTCCGCTCAGGGGACTCTAATGAGGAGCAGAAAAAGGACGAGAGGGTCACTTCATTGCACGGCCCCCAGCCTCCACACCCTCCCCCCAAGGATCCTCCTGGACCCTTAGGCCTCTGCCAGCCCTCCCCGTCTCATCGCACCAAGCCCCACAGCACCCCTCGGGTACCCACTGCCTTCAGCACTGCCTTGGTCTCTCCCAGGTCCTGCTCCAGCCTCCTTGAGGCTGCCTGGACACCAACACTAATCTCTCCCTGATCTCTCCAGCCTTCTCTCAGCCTCCCTGGAGCCCACTGGCCCACTTGCAGGACTCACGCAGGGACTTGAGCCAAAGCTTGAAGCCACCTGCTTTGTGGCACCCCAACCTCTGCGTGTAGAGGGGACTGGGGCTGGGTGCCCACGCGATGGGCACAGCCAGACACATGGACACATGGACGCAGCCCTGCTGGGTGAACACTGACATGCTCCTGCACCATGAACAATCACACACCACAGAACCCGTGCACAGGGGACAGCCATGCTCACGCTGCAGGGTGCAAAGCAGGAGCTCAAGCATCACAGGGGACAAGATGCCCTCACAGGCCAGCATGGGAACATAGCTTATACCAGCTGTCCTCTTCTCTGAGTGCGTGGAAAGTCACCTCATCTCTTTCTCCTAGCTACAGATAGAAAACAAGTCATGAAACCAGTGGCAAGACAGCTCAGTTTTCATCTCTACTCCACGCAAGTCCAAGCAGTCTAGAGCCCGTGTCCTAGATGATCCACCATCTCTTTCTCTCAGGACAACAGGATGTTCCAGTGGCCGCCAGCTTGGTCAGTTTGAGGTTGTTTTACATTGTCTTTCACTTCAGCTCAAGAGGGAGCATTGGTCTCTCTCTCTCTCATCTACTTTCCCACCAGACCTGGGGGACACAGCCCATCACCATTTCCACTTCCAGAAATGCCTTGGTGCTGCATGACTCCACGGTGGGGAGTAGATGAGTGCCACCACTTCTCGCCATGGCAGAAGGCGCTTTGCTGAGTCTATGGAGGGCACTGGCAGGACCAAAATAAAAGCTCCAACGACCCAAGCTGTGGTGATTTCCCAGTGCCAACAGCAGCTTAGAAATCACAGAATCAAGCAGGAACTCTGTGTTCAGGGTCTTTTATTCTGGTTTTCCCATTGTCTGTTGCTGGCACTCAAAGCTTTTTCCAGCGTTGTCCCTTCGCTTGCAGTGAGATGCTGGCATGGGAGCTCTGCTGCTAAAGGAGAGTATTATGTGCCATGAGCACAACCCGCTCTGCTTTTAGAGCCCAGGAACGGGGCAGGGTGTGATTCCTGAATAGCTGTGATTTAGAGCAAACACGGTCCTATGGCCTAATTCTCAGCACATGCCGGTGGTTCAGAGGCTTCAATGTGCCACCGCAGAGAAGCAGAAAACTTTCTTTGAGGGTAAAGGCTGGTGGAAGTGTTGTCCACAAAGTGCCAATTCTGCATACCCTGAAGTGTGATGAGGGGGCAGAACCCAAGCCTCACCTCAGGCTCAAGGTGCCTACTTCACCTTGTGTAGTGTACGTGGGATTTTGGATCCCTCCTCCACGCCAGGAATGCAGCTTTTTGATGCTGAACCCCTGAAATCTGGCAAAGTTGCCAGGTGATGAAGAGGATAGTCATGCTCTTTCCACCACCTCATTCCTCCCTGGCAACCCCACGAGAACCAAAAGCAATCTCTGTGCAGCCCCCATGTTCTCCTGAGCATTGCCCTCTCACTGCACTCTTTTAGAGGGCTGGTCCATCCTGTTCCCAGCTTTTCCACAACAGAAGGGTGTAATTCACAGCCAGGAGGGCTTTGGGATTGCTTGGGCATTCAGAGTCCTCCCAGTCTCTCAACTTTCTACAGCTTTCACATTTCTCCGACATCCTTTTGCCAGCTGCCTCGGGGCTGCTCTGCCTCCGTACATTGTGTAGGAATGAATCAGGGCAGTAAAAGTCGCCTCCCTTTGAACTTTCAGATGAAACGGGGGCACGGCTGGGACTTTAACACCGAGCCACATTCAGAGATGCACTCTGGGACCTCATTCTGGATGGAGGAGGGGAAGCTTTCTCCAGTCATGGCTCTGTTCTGACGCTGGCGTGGCTGTTCTCCTCTCCTGACATCCAGGGCACCTCTGCTCTTTGTGAAGGAGACTGTGCCAGGCTGTCTCCTCTGGGAAGAGGCACATATTGGTGCCATTGCTAATTATCTCTCTCCCTTTGTCTCTCCCCATGCAGGGCAGGAGCACATCCTGTTGCAGCCACTTGCGAGAGCTCCTCTAGCAGCATTATTGCTCTTGGTGGGGGATTTCAACAGTGCACTTGAGTGCTGTAGACAGGAGACAAAAGCAGGCAGCCTCCTTCGGCAGGCGCTTCCATCACCTGCAGAAGACGTGCAGAGGTTCACTCGCCCACTACAAGCCAGGTAGCTTCAAGCAGAGGCTGCGAGCCAGCTTCAACCACTTTTTCTTTTTTCTCTTTTTTTTTTTTTTTTAATTTTCTTTTTATTTTTTCCCACCATCTGCAGCCTCCGCAGTCTGGTTTGCTTCTCCTTGTCTTCCATTTGTGTCAGGCGTCAGCACCGCCCGCGTGGCGTGCAGCCTGATGGGGATGCAGCCGGCACAGGGCAGGAGGGCAGGTTTGGTGTGTTAAGGGGTGTAGTGGGGCAGCTCTGTCAGGGAGGACAGTGAGGTGGGGGGATAGGACACGGCAAAGCACAGCAAAGAACACAGGGAAGCCCGGAAGCAGGGAGGGAAGCGCATCATGCTAGGAGGGTTCGGAGAGGTTCAGTGGGACAGAGGAATGGAAGATGTGACAGTGTGGGGAGAGCAGCTGAGTGGCAAAGCAGGATGCTTTCCTGAAGCATTAAATTGGAAAGACTCATCTGCCCTACCTACTGACACAGAGATCATCGGCCACTAATTTCAACCAGCTACCCCTGTTCCAAGCCTAGATCCACGGTCCCTCTCCTAGCCTCTGTCAGGAGGTAGAAGGAGGGCTGAAGGGCAAGGCTGGCTGCCTTGCACCCAGGGAAGGATGCAATGCTTCCAGTATTGGCACCTTTACCACCTCTATTGCCCTTCTGTGGCCACCTGGAAACACCCCTTCTCCCACACCAAGCCCTCAGGGTTCTGTTAGACCACTCCTGGGACATCCCTTACGGTGGTGACCACCCATGACATCACCTCCCAGCAGCACCATCCTCCCTGCCTGCCCCTACAGCACCTATGCCATGGGCACAACCTCCTGGATGCTGCTTTTTCCAATATCTCCTTCCCTACAGCATACCTCCTCTGAGTAGGCACCATTCCACTACTCCACTAGAGCTTACTGGTGGTGACAGGTACCGTTGCCAACAACACTGTTCCCTACAGGCATCGTTCCCCACTGTGGCACCGCTGACAGGTACCATTCTCCAGTTCTCTCCAGGCACCAGTCCCCTACAGCGCTGGTACCTCCTGGTATGGCTCCCCCGTGGCACCGTTCCCCGCAGGAACTGTCCCTCACCACGTGGTTCTCCGGGGTCCCACTCCCACCATGCTTCTCCCTACAGGTGCTGTTCCCCTGTGGCGCCGTTCCCAGGAAGCCCCATTCCCCCATGGCGCTGCTGCCTACAGGTACCTGTCCCCTGCGGTGCCACATCCCACATGGTGCCACGTCCTGCAAGTGCCACGTACTCCAGGTGCCATGTTCTCCTCCAGGTGCCACATTCACCTCCAGGTACCATGTTCTGTGCTGTACCTTCAGGTATTGCCTCCTTCCCCCCCCGCTGCTGTCGTTCCTCCAGGCACTGCTGTTCTAATGGTGCCTTTTCCTCCAAGTACCATGTTTTACAGCACTGTTCCCTCCAGATACCACTCCCCTGCAGTGCTGCTTCCTCCAGGCACCGGCACTTCATAGCTCTGCTCCTTCACTACACCCTGACAACACAGCTCCTTGGATCCTGTGCCACTATATCCTGTTTTCTTATACCAACAGCCTCATTGCTGTTCTATTCTATTCTATTCTATTCTATTCTATTCTATTCTTGGATCAGCACTAGTGTAACCAGCAGGACTAGGGCATGGATCACCCCCCCGCACTGGGCACTGGGGAGGCTGCCCCTCAAATCCTGGGGTCAGTTTTAGGCCCCTCACTCCAAGAAGGACCTTGAGGGGCTGCAGCGTGGCGAGAGAAGGACAATGAAGCTGCTGGGGAAGGGTCTAGAGCCCAAGTGTAGTGAGGAGCAGCTGAGGGAGCTGGGGGTGCTGAGCCTGAAGCAAAGGAGGCTCAGGGGAGACCTTCTGGCTCTCCACAGCTCCCTGACAGGAGGATGGAGCCAGGCGGAGGTTGGGGTCTTCTCCCAAAGAACACGTGATACGACAAGAGGAACCAGCTTCAAGTTGCCCCAGGGGAGGTTGAGGTTGGCCCTGAGGAACAATTTCTTCCCCTTGAGGGTTGTGGAGGCCTGTCCCAGGCTGCCCAGTGTATTGGTGGAGTCCCCATCCCTGGAGGGTTTTCCAGGCTGTGGAGATGTGGTGCTGAGGGACATGGTTTAGTGGGGACCTGGCAGTGCTGGAGGAATAGTTGGATTGGATGATCTTTAATATATCCTCCAATCAAACCAATTCTATGATTTATTCTATTCAGTTTTATTCTATTCCTCATGTTTTTGCATTCTAGTACTGCTGGGATGAGTGCCTTGTGCTACCTCACCCCTGACTCACCTCACTCAGTGCCTTTCCCCCACAGCAGCATGCCCGACCCTGGAGAAGTCCCCCCATGCTGACAACAAGAGATGCTCACCAGCCCATCCCCACCTGGCCATCTCAGTGTTGCCTTCCTTTGCTGTTGCCTTCCTTTGCTGTTGCCTTCCTTTGCTGTACAGGAGCTCAGTGGCTCCTTCCCAATGTCTTCTCCTTGCAGGGACTCTCAGGAGAGGACAGCTGTGGTGTAGGTAGCTGTGGAGCTACAATCTCCTCTGCAAAGCCCAGACACAAGGTCCCCAGATGAGGTGGGCAGGGCCAATGCATTATCCCCAGCAGGCAAACTCACCTCAGTCCACCTCCTCTCTGGCCCTTAATGCTCACATCACGTGTGGACGTGCCCAGAGCCCTCTGCCTCCAAAGCAGCAGAAGCACAACACCAATTTCACTTTCCAGGCCTTGGGGAAGGCTGCTGGACTGCTGCCCGTTTCCACAGCGATGCTCCAGAGATCAATGAGTACAGAGACACTGGAAGCTGAAAGCAGAAGCGGAGAGCTCCCCGCAGTCCACGTCAGCCCCTATTTTTCTGAGTCTAACATCATCCCTCCAACACCCAGGCAGACGGTTTGCAGGACCATTCCTAGCACTACAACACCCAGACAGACGGCTTCGGGGACCAATTCTAGCACTACAACACCCGGACAGATGGCTTTCCAAACTTAACACCATCGCTACAGCACGCAGACAGATGGCTTCTGGTATCTGAGACCAACCCGACACTGCCCATAAAGGTGGTTACTGCAGTTCAACACCACACCTACAGCTCTCAGGGCAATAACGAGCAACACCCACTCTTACAATAAATACTGAGAAGGATCCTCAGCCTGATGCCAGCATGTGGATGGGTTTCTTCTGGGCACCAAAGTCAGGAGAAAGTGCACAGCCATCAACCCTACAGCACCGAGCAGCTCTTCCCTCACGCTAAACAATACTATCTAAAAGCCAGGATATCTGTGGACAGATGCACCCACCAGCCCCAGCCTTGCCAGCACAGGCAGTGCTCACCCACTTTGTCAGCAGCAAGGGCTTGAGCCCAGGCTCCCAGGGGACATGTTTTTCCCTCACTCACCATAGCTGGAGCCTGCAGGACTGGTTACACCTGCAAGGAGTTGCAGGGAGGCTGGGCAGCACTAGTGTCCCACAGCCATGGGACACCATCCACACCCTACTCCAGCAATAGGAGAGCCCAAACGGCTGTCTCTGGCCACGGGCCGTGCTCCTGAAGGGACCAGGCAGAGGTCACAGGGCTCAGCGACAGACTACAGCATCCAGAGGACTCCCAAAGGCACCATCTGCTCCCCAGGTTCATGACAACCCTGGTGATCCCCAGCGAAACTGATTGAATCCTCCCCATAACAGCTTTTGTGCTTGTGGTGCCACTCATACCATCTTCTACCCTGGCACAGTATGGCTTCAACCTTTGCTGGACTATAAAAAGCAGAATTATTACATTAAATTACTGAATAAGTATGTTAAGAACTACCTTAATAGGATTACGGGGTTCAAAGGTTAGGAAATGCCCAAATTAGGATTGTCCATGTGGTCTTAATTATGCTTTGTGAAGGGGTTATTTTCTGGTGGGAAATATTTTTCCTGGGGTGCCTTTGTGCCTCCAGAGGAGAAGACAGACCCACCTGGGCAATACAGGCTTTTTAGGAAGAAGAGGCTTTGCCAGTGAGGCTCTCTCCTACAGCTTGCAGAAATTGGAGAAGGTAAAGTGAAAGAGTCAAGAGGTCACAAAAAATTGCTTCTTTAAAGTGAGGGGCTGGAGGGTTGGGGGATTGTTTTACCACTGAGGAAAAAAAAAAAAAAAAAAAAGCAAAAAAAACCACAAAACCCAACCAACCAAACAAAAACCCCCAGCAATTTCCTTTCCTACCTCTTTTTGGAAGTATGTAGACAGATTTCATGGCTACTTTTCAAAATATTTGGTGAGTGGCATATGTCCACTAGGAAAAATCGTGTCCTTGCAGCTAAAGTTTGCCAAAACTTCAAGCAACTGAAAGCAAAATCAGGTAATGAACATTACTAGGTAACCCTCTTCAGCCATGATATCTAAAACAGAATAATAATTCTAGCTCTAAAATCAAATCCTAGCTCCATTAATATCCAAGCACTATCCTCTGACCAACCAAGAACTTCTCGTGACACCTACAGACAACAGACATTGCACAAATAACCCCCAGGAAGGTTGAGGAGTCACGCAGTAACCAAACCAGCCCATGCAATAACCCAACCATCTTCCCAGTCTCACTATTTTCCCCTGTGAGATCCAGCCCAGGTGAGTAACAACAACTCCTGTGGTATCTTCAGGAGTGCACAAAGGCCTTTGATAAGAAGTTGTGGGCAGCAGAGCAGCCGCCCTTCTTCCCGAATAGGAGGGGCAGGTCGGAGCTCAGGGTTCTTGTGGCTTTTGAGTCCTCTCTTGAAGGGCCAGTGATGTTCTGTAAATAGGTGGGGGAGCAGCACCTGCCATCCCCAGGGGCTATGAGCTCATGCATGCCTTGTATGTTTTTGCTACCCAAATACCTGCACGATTGCTCCTTCCACATTCCCACCTGGCCTTTGTTGCTTCCTCACGGGAGTAGGATTCTGCCTGGGGGGGTAGGAATCCTCCCAGACCTTCTCAGTGGGAGTCGCACTCTGGGTCTGCGGGGCTGATCTGCCCAGCCAGTGATTTCCCAGGGACACATGGGTGCATGGCCCAGAGCCTCCTGGCATGGCTTGGGTGTGGGTATGCTGCCAGCTGAGGGCAGCAGGGTGATGACCAGAAGGGGCCAGGCCACCAGGACCAGGAGAAGTGCCACCCATGCCATCAGGAGCTCTGGCTGTCCTTGTATCAGCACTAGTGGGGTGTTAAATGGGACTAATTGCTGGACTGGCCCCACAGCAGGACCCATCATCAACCACACAGACACCAGCGGGGGACACAGGAACAGGAACCCCCCCGGCAGCATCAGTGCCAAGGTGGCACAGGAGGAAGAGGAGGAGGAACATCCCCAGAGAAGACATTGCTTCAGGGGGCACGGAGCCAGCAGGGTAGAGGTGAGCCACACAGAGTCCATTCACTAATGGGGGGCAGGAGATTCACTCTTGCTACTACAAGGTCAGTAGCTACACTGTTGCTACTTGAGGTCCCTGGATAGGTTGTTGCTGATACCAAGTCACTAGATAAACTGTTGTCAATTAAGAGTAGTAGCTACACTGTTGCTACTCGAGGTCAGTGGCTACACTGTTGCTACTTGAGGTCGGTGGCTCGGTTGTAACTCCCCGACTCCCCAGGGCAGCGATTCTCCCTCTGCAGCTCCTGGCACCAGCCTGCGAGCACCGATCCTGGGCAGGAGCAGCAGGAACCTGCTGTCTGCTCTGGGGGACTGGACCTTGCACAACGGGTGAAGAATCCATTTCTGGGACAACATGGTCAACAGGACTAGGGCAAGGATTGTCCCCCTGCAGTTGATACTGGGAAGGCAGCACCTTGAAGTCTGGGTTCTCTTTTGGGCCACTCACTCCAAGAAGGACCTTGAGGGGCTGGAGCGTGGCCAGAGAAGGGCAACAAAGCTGGGGAAGGGTCTAGAGGCCAAGTGTGGTGAGGAGCAGCTGAGGGACCTGGGGGTGCTGAGCCTGGAGCAAAGGAGGCTCAGGGGAGACCTTCTGGCTCTCCACAGCTCCTTGACAGGAGGTTGGAGCCAGGTGGAGGTTGGACTCTTCTCCCAGGGAGCAAGAGACAGGACAAGAGGAAATGGCCTCAGGTTGCCCTGACCCGAGGAAAAATTTCTTGCCCTTGAGGGTCTTCCGGGCCTATCCCAGGCTGTCCCAGACAGTGGTGGAATCCTCCTCCCTGGAAAGGTTCCAAAGCCGTGGAGGTGTGGTGCTGAGGGACATGGGTTAGTGATGACCTGGCTGTGCTGGGGTAACCATTGAATTCAATGATCTGAAAGATCTTTTACAGCCTAAATGATTCCATAATTCTATTTGCCAGACTAGCTACAGTATGGCTACCTCTAAGGTTCCCTCTCCCAGCCCTCCAGAGCAATGCTGTGCCTGGGTGACCAGCAGGAGAGCTGAGGCTGTGGCCCTTGTGGCACCAAGTCCTGGGGAGCTCCCAGTCCATATTATTGTGAGTTACTAACACAATGGTCCACTTGCCCCATCTCCCTCCTCCCCTTTCAGAGCATCACTGATTCACACCACGGCAGCTGGAGGGGACTGGGACCATGGCTCCCCCCCCCTGCCACTGTTCCAGAGCCTGAGGCCACTTCTCTGCTTTCACTGAGAGCCTTGGGGCAGCCACCCACATGCCACAGGCCACCCCAAAGCTGCCAGGCATCAGATGTGTCCAAGCAGCAAATGCTTCTTACACAGGGAACATGAGCGGCTAATCCTTGAACTTTACCTTGTGCCCAAGCCTATGGAAGGCAGAGGTCTAATCCTGTCTGACCCAGCCTCTTCGCTTAGGCATAGGGCTCAGGGGGGGAACACATGGAGAGGGCCCCTCCAGGCGAATTCCAGCCCCCCACCCTATCCCTGGGGCTGGCATCCCTGGGGCAACACCCCCCTGCCTGCCGCAGCCCACTGCTCCAGCCAGCCCCCCTCCAAGGGTTAATCTTCCTCTCTCGAGCTTCTCAAAGCTAATTAGAAAGAGCCTGGGCAAGTGTGGTGGCTGACACCGCTGCACTTATCTCCCCACTTCCGGGGCTCTGCCCTTATCATTTAATTAAAGCTGCAGTCGTGCTTCCCTTCCTGGCAGCAGCTAATCAGGAAGGGCACTGGAGCTTGAGGCAGCTTCTGCCAGTTCGCCAGGGAAGAAGCGGGAGAAGGGCTGAGAACATGCCCCAGGAAGGACAATGAAAGGGAGAAGAAGATAAAGGAAGAGTCAGTCCCTTTGTGCTGGCAGCCTGGGGACCAGGAGGGCAATGAGGGATGGAGCCTTAGCCCCAGTGCTACCCTGCCAGCCATGGTGCTGTGCAGGTCTGGATGGACCTCTGCCTGGGATTGAGCCCAGGAAGCTGCCTCTACCACAGCACTATGGGCTAGTTCCATCTCCCAACAGGAACAGGACCCTAGACCCCCAAAAAGCAGCTAAGATCCCTCCTGACACCGGAGCCCATGCATGCCACATGCCCCAGCCACAGAGCAAGCCATGCTCAGTCCTCCCATAGGCAAGGAACAACTTGTGCTATGCAGTGCCCTGCACCTCAGAGAAAACTGGGGACCCTCAGAGTACTGGGGAAGGGGTGTGTCCAGGAGGGATGCCATCAAGCCACTGGAGAGATGTCCATCAAGCAGCAGCAATGCAGCAAGCTCCAGAGCTCTGAGGGAGGGCAAGGGCATGTAAGCCCTGAGAAATGCTGTTGTTTGAAGGGCACACAACAGTGTGTGGGCGCAGCTACGCAGTGCTGCACGCTGGCATACATTCAGTGAAAGACTCAGCCATTTTGGGGCAAACAACCCCCAACTGATGCTGACAGCTTCCGTGCCAGATTCCACACCTCTCTTCCAAAGCACATTTAAGTTAATGGGTCTTGAAAAGAAATTTTTATAACCAGTTTGTTAGCAGGGTTGAAGCAGCGTGTCTTGTGCTCAAAAACCAGCTGGAGCACCTCTGCTAAAACTTAAGAGAAAAAGAAAAAGAAATCAACCTGAGGGAAACCCAGCATGGAAAATTTAAGCTTTAGTGCTGGAAATCTGCTGAAGTGATAAGCAATCGAAAGCGAGTCTGGATAATACCAAACGCCAAGCAGCCTGAGGCTGCGCAGCCTCTATAATGATCCTCGTTGCAGGTTCCAAAAGCTGCTCGGAAGGTGCAGTCTGGCTGAGAGACGTCTGGGTGTGCTTGGTGTGCTCCAAGCAAGAGGAACAGAGTGATCGTTTCAGCTTTATGCCATTGCTGTGCACTCCTTCCACCGCTCTTGAAAAGAGTGTTCCTCTTCCACCACTGCTCATCTCCTAATTCCTCCGTCCTCCTGGTGTCCTAATCATATGAGCAAGGATTGATGCATAATATATATATTTTTAATTGATTTTCAGCATGCCCAGTTTTCACTCCTCACCTACAGGCTTGTCCTGGTTGGAATTGAGCAGGTAGCCACGTGCACAGTCTGGGAGAGCACTGAAAGGTGCCCCAGTTCATGTGCACAGGGGCTTAGGAATACAGGTCTGGGTTTAGGAGCACTCTGTGTTTGCTCCTTGGTGGCTGCCTTTCATTGTATGCTTGTATTAAAGCTCTTATGTCAAGGAGAAAAGAACTGGCATACGCATGTCTGCCTTTGAACAAAACCATTGTTCAGCTCCATCAACAATTTAATAATCTTTCACTAGCAGGACAATGAATGGGGGAAAATTATTCTTGCAGGGGGGTCGGTGGCCACAGAGCAAAGTGCTGTTTGAGGCCTTTGAAGTCACAAAGGTGTTTAAGTGACAAAAGAAATCACAACTTTGTGAAAAGGGATTCTGGAAACAAAGAAAACCAAGACCCCTTGGAGTGAAGGCGAAAAGGAAGAGCCCCTGGAAGAGAGTCAAGTCAAACCCCAAGGAGACTGAGCGAGGAAATGACAGTAAGGATTTGAATGTATACAGGTTTTCTTTCAACAGATATTTTCTGGGTTGCTTAATATGAGCACATTTATTTGTCATTTCAGCTTTTGGACTGTCTGTTCTGGCTGTAGAAATGCGCTGGTTGCCTGAACCATAACGCAGACCCTGAGGAGGAAGAGGCCAGATCCTTGCCAGAATTTGAGGTGGATATTTGAAGGATCAGGGGACGGGCACTAAATCCAGAGCTGATGCTTTTGGGCTGCCCTGAGGAGGAAATTGTGTGCTGATGGAGTGTGCACACAGAGAGCTGGATACGTCACCCAGCCACAGAGAACCAAATGCACATGAAATCCAACATACAGCAGGTTTGTGAGCACTAAACCAGTGGTATGGAGATGAAAATTCGGAGGAATGCTCTGCCACCAAATGAGGGTCTCTGACCAGTGATTGCACTAAGATCAAGAGCTGCCCATGCAGGAGGGCCTGTACCTGGGAGATACCCAGCCCCTTTCTCTGCAGTGAAGAGACATGCCACAAACCCAGCTGAAAATGCACATTACTGACTCTTCAAACACCCACGGGCTCAGAGGCTGAAAATCTGCAGTGGAAGCTAAATGGGAAGAGATTTTGCAGCTGGCGCATGGCAGAAGTGCCATACGCACTGGTCAGATCCTCCCTCAGTGCAGCCAAAATACATGCCAAGAAGTCAAACCAGGTGGTTGACATTTCTGATGAGAAGCACAAGCGATTTTGCTAGCATGATTCCCCACTGATGAAAGGGTGGTCATGGTCAGGGAGAAGCCACCTCCTCATGTAAAAATAGGAGGTAACAAAGCCACTGCAGCTTCCTAAAGTTGCAGCTCTGAGCACACAGTAGTTCAGGGAGGTACTGGGGAGACTCCAACGGAAGCTCCAAAGATGCTGAGGGGCCTGGAGCATCTCTGTGCCAGGAAAGGCTGAGAGCCCTGGGGCTGGTCAGCCTGGAGAAGACTCAGAGGGGATCTGATCAATGCTGAGCAAGAGCTAAAGGGCCCCTGGGGGGAAGAGGCTGGGGCCAGACTTTTGTCAGTGGTGCCCAGGGACAGGACAAGGGGCAACGGGCCACTAGCTGGAACCCAGGAGGTTCCACGTGACCAGGAGGAGAAAATTCTTTGCTGTTGAGGGTGCCAGAGCCTGGAGCAAGCTGCCCAGAGAGGTTGTGGAGTCTCCTTCTCTAGGGAGATTCCAAACCCACCTGGACATAATCCTGGGCACCCTGCTGTGGGTGACCTGCTGGAGCAGGGGGGTTGGATGAGACAATCTCCAGAGGTCCCTTCCAACCCTACCAAGCTGGGATTCTGGAATTCTGTGATATCAATGTTCTGATGCCAATGGGGAGGTTTAGGAACAGGTTTAGGCTGGTTAAGGTTTGTTTGGTTTTTTTTTTGGAAGATGCAAGAAAAAAAACCCAGATCCTGGTAACTACTGCTCTGCACTATGTTTGTTTTAGGATGACAGAAAGACGCTCCTGTGGGAGTGTGGGTAAAAGAAGAATAATCACTTCCGATAGGGAATATCAACCTCCAGCTACCCCTGGGTGCTGCAGTTTACAGACTGCTGGAGGTTAGATGCAATAAAGTTTGCACCACTCGAGGGAGACCTGCCAGAGGCAGTCCTAAAGGCGTGGAATGAATAAAACACGCTTTAAAGCAGGGGTGAGGATTAAGCCTTGTGCCCAACATCCCGGCAGGACAACGAGGATACATCTTCACCTTGTGCCAGAGGCAGATCAGCACAGGGGGTTTGCCAGCTCTGTCCTCCGTCTCCCCAAGCACAGCACAAGGCAACAGCAGGATGGTCACGAGAAGATTTTGATTTCACGGTCCAGTAGAGATGTATGAAAACTTCCAGAATCCATCCAAGGGCATAATTCTTACAGATTATTTTTCAAAAGGGAGAAGACAGTAATAGCAGGTCTGCTCCTTCTGCGTAGTCCGTCGCAATGGAAAATGTGTGTGGCACTGAGCAGAGCAGCCGTGTACCTGCTTGAAAGAGCAGCCCAGAGCTGAGCAGGTAGAGGCCTCAAAAGGATCCGTGATTTGCGAGGTCTAGGATCAGCAATTGACCCTTTGAAGGAAGCCATTAATCATCATTAAAGAGGTTTATGCCCCGAGGGACTGAGAGGCAAAACAACAGTCCTTCGTCTTGTGATGTGGGTTAGCAAAGAGAGAAAACAGGGCTCGGGGAATGGAAAATAAACTGCGTGTGGGCAGCAGGGTTTGCCTGCAGCAGGGAGCCGCCTGGACACGGGAAAGGGTCGGGATCTGCCTGCTGAGGAAAACTGATAGGCTGAACAATAACGTCGAGGCAGCATTGTTTTCAGGGAAGACAAGATATTTGCCTTCTCTCACTGATTTATCTGCATCTCTGTGGGTGCCCCTTCCTGTGTGGCTAATAAACAGCAAGAGGCGAGATGTGGAATACACAATTTCTTTTGCTTTTATTCGTTTTCTTTGTAGATATAATAAATCTCGCTTTTGTCAAGATCCCTGTTGTCTGGGTAATTTCATCTAGAGATCCTCAAGGAATGGAGATCTCCATATCCCTCAAAGTTTAATATCTTGGGTTTAGTTGGCATATTTTCAAGCACTAATTTATACAGCCGAAGAAGGAAAAAAAAAAAAAAAGATTACTTATGTCTAATTGGCATTACACTAATTACCAGCAAAATACATCAGGCAAATATCACATCTACTCACTCTCTGTCATTTTACATTCCCTACTCCATCTTCTCCCTCCTCAGCAGCTATAAAACAACACAGCATGCTGTTCTGACATATCTCTGAGCAAAGATCGTATCCCAGCCCTCTTCTCCTTTCTCTCACAGCCCTCCTTCTTTTTTTCACTTCCAAGCAAGGTTGTTTTAAACCAGACACGGACACAGAACTGATTGAGAGCTGCTGGGTGTCTCAGCTTGTGCTCACATTCTCCAGCATCCTGCTCTTCTCTGCCGGATCCCTTCCCAGCCTCTCTCAGTGTTCCTTATACAGAGGGTTTAGGGCCATTTGCGCAAGAACATCTTTAGATCTGAATAAATACATGAAAACGGACAGGTTAAAGCTGATTTATTCCTGACTCAAGGCATTTTGAGTGGTTTACTCTAAATTATTTTAAAAGTGAAATAAATTAGACCTGCTAATACCAGTCCTACATTGGAGTAAGGGTCCTGAGTGTAAACCTCATCTTTGAGACCCACCACCAGCACTGTCCTCATCACCTGGCTCATCTTGAGGTTCACCTGCTTTTGCCTGGTTCATAGCAGCTCTCTGCCAGACAAGAGCCTTGCTGCAGTTTAGGGATGAGCCCTGTAGAGAAACCTTTCTCAATGGGCACAATGGGTCAACACTGGCTGAAAGAGCTTAGCGTAGCAGATGTGAAAGTATGCTGGGGGAGTTGGTCTCAAAGCCCAGGCATAAGATCTGGCTCTTTGTTTTTAGTGATGTGGTGGTGGAAGGAGCACCCATGTAGGACTGAGTATCCATCAGGCCCTGGGTAATCCTGTTCTTCCACCAGTGAGTCTTCCACCCTCCTTTCCAAAGAGGAGCAAAGCTGAAGCCCATCACAGATATCAGCTGGTAAGTCTTGTGCCTCGTGCAAAGGCTCAGCCCCTTCTCCATCCCACTGTGGCTGTCAGTAACAGCAAATGTGGACAATTTACCATAGAATCATGGAATGGCTTGGGTTAGAAGGGACCTTAAAGATCATCTAGTTCCAACCTCTCTGCCATGGGCAGGGACACCTCTCACTAGTCCAGGATGCTCAAAGCCCCATTCAACCTGTCCTTGAACACATCCAGTGATGGAGCATCCACAACTTCCCTTGGCAACCTGTGCCAGTGTCTCATCACCCTCACAGTGAAGAACTTTTTTCTCATTTCTAATCTAAATCTCCCCCCTTCCAGTTTGAATCTACTACCCCCAATCCTATCACTACTAGCCCTTGTAAAAAGTCCCTCTCCAGCTTTATTGTAGGCCCCTTTCAGATACTGGCAGACGATCAGAAGGTCTCCCCAGAGCCTTCTCTCCTCCAGGTTGAACAGCCCCAACTGTCCCAGCCTGGCTGCCCAGCAGAGGGGTTCCAGCCCTCAGATCATTGTTTGTGGCCTCCTCTGGACCTGCTCCAACAGTTCCCTGTCCATCTTGCATTAAGGGCTTCAGAACTAGATGCAAAACTCACCACTGCATGCCTCTGAGTCCTGTCTAGATGTGCCTGCCTTAGAAATCAGAGCCCTCGAGCCACAAAGCACATAAACTTCCCCTGTTTGTGCTTGTTGAAAGCCTCTTGTCTTCCTCAGACTGGATAAAAGGCTGAGGTGTTGGTAAGGGAGCCCAGGAAGAAGGAGCTGACCACCACGTGCCTCCTCTACACTACTGTAGTGTTGGCATTAGCCCTGAGCAGACTGCATGGTTGCATCAGCTCACATGAAATAAGCCCTGGTTCCGACAGGGGAACCTCAGCTCTCTGAAAGGAAAGGCAAACGTGGGGGCTGATACGGTTAGATAACCTCTGAGTCAAAGCAGCCTATCCTTGGTATCTCTCTCCAGATGCCATGACTAATGTTAGATTTATGGAGTGTCCTCTCTGCAAGTAAAGCAAAGAGCTAGCGTTACAACCACTTAATGGAAGTGACTTCAAATCAGGATGGATGAGAGCTTGTGGGAAGGAGACAGGAAGAGAGATTCAGTAATAGAGAGAGCACAAAGGATAAAATCCTCGGGAAGAGCAAACATCTGAGACTGACATTTGACCTGTCTCAATAGCAAAGCTCACATTGATTTCACCAGGGACAGGAATGAATCCCTTATCCTCTATCTCATGCCTACAAGAGGGATTTTCCACCTGAGGGATCTACACCTGACCAATCCTTCAAACTCAGGTACATGCTATTTTATGAGGAAGAAAATGCAGTGTGAAGTCCTCAAGAAGCTGAAATGGGAGACTTCATAAGCTTCTCTAGCATTAAGTTTAAATCCCACACTAATGCAGGTCCCTTTACATGGGAAGAGGAACTGCCAAGAAGGAAGGTTTATAGAGACATTCAGGAGCATTCAGAGGCAGATAAAGGGGAAATAACAGAGTCAGATCACACAGGAGCTGGAAATGGCATGTCAAATTACTTCAAAAGGAGCTTTCTAAGGAAGCAGGTCTTTGAAAACAACAAATAGTCTGGGACTGCTGAGGGATCCTAGTTGTCTGTTGCTTTTACACGTGGTGGCTTTTTCTGGTTTAGACATATTCTAAAGCTGAACACCAACCTCAGCCGGCTGCTCATTGCCCTTCCACAGGAGCCCTGCTTTCTGCAGGTTCAGATCTTCATGGAGCCACAGGGTAGTGAGGATAGGAAAATTACTCTGACTGAAGAGTAATAATGGCCAAAAAAAGGTGTGATCCAGCACAAATTCAGCCTGACCAGCTCCCCAGTCCAGTTCACCACGCAGCCAGACAAACAGCTGGGTTGGCAAAAAGAGCACATGGCACAGGGACAGGGATGAGCAAACCAAGGCGGAGAGGAGGGGAGCTGTCTGTTTTGGCACTCATGCTTACAAAACACATGGGGTGCTGGCTGTGGTTAACAAGTTCATCAGCAGAAATACTCGTAACTCAGCTGCTGGCCCTCCCAAATGGCTGTTCCATGGATCACCTACAATTGCTCCAGAGCACTTGTCCAAAGGCAGGACACCAGGTCTCAAGCCCTGCTCAAATACTTATTTTAAAATGTTACAGAAAACACAAAAGAAGAATCTGAAGGAACTTCATCCAACCCCTCACTCTGAGGAAATGTCCTCTCTGGAGAGCAACATGGCACAAGCAAAGAATGGACCCACCCACTTGTTCCTGTTGTGGATCTAATTCCACATGCCTCTTCCTGTAGCACAGTTTAGTGAACTTGAGTTGAACCCACAAATAGTTTGAGGATGACATAAACTACTAGTTGGGAAATAGACTTTATACCAAAACGGGTGTTTCGATTTGGTCCAGATAAGAATAACTCTGCATGACCGCTGGCATGGGCATTTGCAACCATTACCAAGCAAAAGCTAAAAAAACTAAGTCCTCTGTGGACTAATTCCCCATAACCTACATCTCACCTTGCAGTCATCTTGTGAAGGTGAAGAGTTCCCTGTTTTAACGTCATTAGGGCTGCAGGAGTGGATGTCATGCCAGGTGAAAGCTATGATACACCCCCAGGCCTGCTGACACGAAATGGTGGTAGAAAGCGTTCCCATCCTGGACTGGAGGAGGTAGAGGATATTGATTGGTCTCCCTCGTCTGGGAGACTGGGAAATCCTCCTTTCCCTGGGACAGTAGAAGTCATCTTCCCTGCATAAGCTCATTTATAGCTCTTAGATAAAAATTTTATGCTCCCATCTGTTTGTAGTTGGTTCCTGTAAGAAAAGTCTCAAAGTTTGCAGCGAACCTGACCAAGCCCAGTGAACAGGAAAGAGCGAGTGAGTGAGAAGCAAGGTGAGCTTTGGGCCAGGTTTCAGCACATTCTCCAAGCCTCTGGTCTCTGCAGTATTGCCCAGCTGATCAGCAAATTTAGAGCAGGGTCATCTCCCTGAGATGTGCACTCAGGATAGTGAGGGGAGAAGATCTGGTAAGGTAGGGCTTCCAAATGTAAGAAAGAATACAGAGTAAGAAAAATAACAGGGTTTTATCCATCGTGGAGGTTTGGAGCAGGAAGAATGTGAAGGATACAGAAGAAGGAAGATGACATCCACTGATTTACATCATCTTGTGACAGACAGCAAGAGGGAATGGAAGATGTTGCTACCCAGCTCATCATGGCAAAGAATAGCAGAAAACTCAAAAAATCTAATCTCAAATGCAGGAGGCACACATACAGCCACAGGGACCTATATATTCTACAAGAGAAGGTACCTTAAATATGAAGTTTTTTTTCTCTTGGGCATTGAGTCAGAATGACTGTCCTGCCTAGATTTTTCATAATCACTTAATGCAACCAAAGTTCAGGGACAAGAAAGGGTCAAAAATGTAGCCAGAATCCAACAGGGAAATTTGGTTCCTTCAAATAACTCCTCCAGAGATGTCCAGGATCTGCCAAGGATCTTTGGAGAACTTGAGGACAATCTTATGTGTGCACTACCTCATAATCTTGTGAGACAAGAAAGACACTGTCAAATAAATTATTAAAGCTATTTTGGACAACGTCTGAAGCAAGGAGCATCCTTCTTAGAAGGTCTTTAGAGGATTAAAGGCATGCTCTGTAGCTGGTAGCGATTGACTTGTCACTTGGTCTGGGGAAGAAAAATAAGCTGTACCCTGTTTACCCTGGGATCCTTGGTACAATTATGGAAGGTGACCTGGTTGACGTGGCATGTCACAACTGCTCTGACCTGAACCACTCTTTCGTAAGAGACAGTTTACCCAGTCAAGGGTGCTGGAAAATACGGAAAAGAAGAAATAGGGTGAGAATAAGTTTGAAATTACAGCTCAGACAGAAATGGCATGTTGAAACCAAGATGGTGTAATCCATGACCATTTGCAATCTGTCGGATGTTGTCTCTCGTGATAAAAATCTTTTCCCATGTCTCTCTTAGTAGTGATTAGGAAAATCAAAAGCTGTCTTTGGGGATGGACTAACATGAAGTGAGGAAAGTAGAGAAGCTCACAGTTTCTTGTGAAGAAATGCAGATACCCGTAGAGCTGAAGATGACTGAGGAGCTCGGATGTAATTTGTAGAAGCATATAAGATGCAGAAGATGGTCACAGAGAGTGTGCACACCCTGAACAAGAACAGGACTTGGAAACTGCTATTCAGTACAAAATATCTACCGTAAGTAATTCCAGCCCTCGTATCAGTGTTAAAAAGGAAAGTGCTGCAGATCAGGTAAAAAAAATAAATCAGAATGTCTGAGCTAGAGAGGAGCTCAAGCACCAGTCAGACCCAAGCCAAGGTTCCTCAGCTGGTCAGGTGTGTGACCTGCTGGTTCTCAGTCAGCAAAGAGGAGACTGGTGCACAGTACCAGCCAGACACCACCTTCCTTTATTCCCTAGACAGCAGCACTGATCCCATCCTACGTCACACCCTCAGTTTTCTCCCACAAGGTGGGAGATCTTTCAGCAACAGGAGAGGTTTGTGTTCCAGACAACCTATCCAGGCTCACCGACGTTTGACTGGGACGGGCACAGAGCTAGCTGGAATCCCTCAGCCCAGACAGGAGCCCAGGCAGAAACATTCCTCAGCTCTGCCACAAAGCAAAAACGCTGCAGGGTATGTTTGAGGAAAAAAATCCGCAGACTGAACATGTGCCTGGAACACTTTCTGCAAGACAAAAGGGACATTTAAAGATAATGAAAAAAAAAAAAAATAGGTTTTAAGATCTAGAGACTTCACTCTGCCAGAGGAGACAGAAAGTCTTTTTTTTTTTTTTGTCCCATCTGCTGTCTGGAGGAAATGGAATAACAATAGCAGTGAGACCCTTGAAAAGAATTGTAGAATCACAGAATCGTTTTGGTTGGAAGAGACCTTTCAGACCATCAAAGCCCAACTGTTAACCCACTACTGCAGGTCACCACGAAACCACGGTCCTCAACACCACATCTCCATGGCTTTTCAAATCCCTCCAAGGATGGGGACTCCACCACTGCCCTGGGAAGCCTGGCACAGCCCTGGACAACCCTTGCATGGAGGGAGCTCATGACCAGGTGGACACTAAGCAGAAGACAGCAGATAGTGGCTGCCCAGTGCTGCAAATCCACCTCATCATGATGAGCACTGAGAAGGGACTGTTGGCTTGGGAGTGCTCTTCTGAGCCACCCACCTTCTCAAGGTGCTGTGATACTGCAGAGCACACACAGAGCCCAGTGCTAGCCAGAATCAGATCAGTCTGCACGTGGTGGACATGTGCCTGTAACGAGATTATGAAAGCAAACATACATAAGTCACATTATCTTTGTGCCTGGTGCTGCTATGGATGCCACCGAGTTCTGCTGGAGAGCTGTGGGCAGTCATCTGAACACAACTACACTGCTAAAAAGGTTGTTGGCAAGTTGGCCATCCTGCAGAGAAAAAAGGAGCAGAAGACTTGAACTATGATCAGAAACGTAGCAAAGAGGAGCAGGAGGAAAAAAATCTCCCCAGGCTGCCTTTGCCAAAAAGTAGCACACACATCCAAGATGTGCCAGATGTTGGTGCTGCCCAAGAATGGAGCTGCAGGTCTGTGGTGGCGTCAGGAGCAGATGGCAATGGTTGGGAGGAGCGCAAGGAAGAGTGGGTGGAAAGGAAGAGAGACCCAGCTGCCAAAATGTCTTGGTTGGCTCTGCTCATAGTATGGGACCTGACTCAGTTTTTGAGTGTATCAAAGATAACTTTAAATGCTGACTTGCTTGCATGTGATCTACAAGTACACATCAAGTGAGGAGTCTTCTAGTATGCTGAGATTCAATGGAAAGAAATGGGAACTAGAACGGCTCAAGCAGAATTTAAGTGTACACTTATGAAACCGGGGGTGGAGAAGATCTACCACTGGAAGGGCTCACCAGGAGTCTCGCACACTTGCCACCACTTGCAATCTGCTCTCAGGATGTGACCTTTCCAAAGGAGTGCTCACACTCACCCCTGGTCAGATGCAGAAGTCAGAGGGGGAAATTTTACAGCTTGTTCTATTGCAGGGGTTAGACAAGCTGCTCCTTCTGGCTTCACTATGCATTAGTCTACCCATCTTTCTTGAAACAAAGAAAAATCTAGACTGAAAGGGTTTTATTAAGCCCAGCAGTCAAACCCTGGAAATGGTATCTCAATTCACTTGCTCAAGCTGTGCTGAGGTGTACAGAGGAGGTAAGAGACCATGAGAAAAAAAAAGGTTGGTCTTGTCAGAAAAGCCTATGGCTACGAACCAGGAAGAGGGTTTTACATCTAGCTCTGCCACAAAGTCCCAAAGCCACGCTGCTCGTGCCTCGTACGTCAGCAGCTGCCCGCAGGCAGCCGACACAGCCTGAGCTTCACCATCCAGGAGCTGCTGGAGAGCTGTCTCGTGGCTCTGGAACGCTAGGATGCTACAGCAGCTCAAACCTTCTGAAAAGAGCAGGCTGAGGAGCTGCCAGCTCATCCAGGGGCTCACCCAAAGCTAGCAGGCATCTCAGAAAGGCAGATTATCATTTTCTGCTTCACTCCCTGACTATGGTGGAATTTTTTCCCTGGAAGGGGAGCTGTGAAGATAAACTCATTAACATCTGTGAAGTACAGACACAACTGCACTATGTGTGTTGTGAAAGCTCGTGAGATGACTGTTAATGACTTATTCAGTGCGGGGTTGTAATGGCACGCATTAAAAATGGCATGGGGGTCCCACTTTAAAAAACGGAGATAAAACAGATTAAACGTTTGCCCTTGTTCTGTAGTCTGATGAGAACAATTCAGAAATACTTCGTCCAATATATTGTCATCCCAGGAAAAATCCCATCTTTGTGGAGGTTCTCCTCCCTCTCTACTCTGCCCTAATGATGCCACATCTTGAGTATATGGCCCAGTTCTGAGCTCTCCAATTCAAGAGTGACTATTGAGGAAAATTCAGTGGAGGCTATGAAGAGGGGCCTGGAGCATCTCTGTGCTGAGGAAAGACTGAGACCTGGAGCTGTTCAGCCTGGAGAAGAGAACACTGAGAGGGAATCTGATCAATGCTGATCAAGAGCCAAAGGGCAGGGGTCAAGAAGATGGGACAGATTCTTTGTCAGTGGTGTCCAGCAGTGGGACAGCAGGTAATGGGCACAAACTGGAACCACACAGGAAGTTCCATCTGAACAGGAGGAAAAAATTGTTTGCTATGAGTGTGCCCAAGCCTGGAGCAGGCTGCCAAAAGAGGTTGTGAAGTCTCTTTTTCTGGAGAGATTCCAAACCCTCCTGAAGCCTATCATGGGCAAGATGCTCTGGGTGACCCTACTGGAACAGGGGGGCTGGACAAGATGATCTCCAGAGGTCCCTTCTAACCCCACCATTCTGTAATTCTGTGATCTCAGCTTCCTCTGTACCACACAGGGACAGAGTGAAGCAGCCTTCATGTAATGATTCCTAAATTGCACATATTTCATCCTGTAATCTTACTATATTTTCTCCATCGTCAATGGATAGAGACTGGCACTTTCAGAACCCAAGCTCTACATGCATTATGGCAGGGCAGATCTTCTGCAAAGCAGAATCACTCCCAGGCTCCTTCCAACTAAAGCAAATCTGTGGTACAGGGGGAGCAGATGTCTTAAGCAAAAGCAACGGGTGGCCAAGTAGGAGACTAAGCTCAGTTCCCAGCTCAGTGTAACCCACAGAAGCGGATAACAGCACGGCAAAATGTTGGGGAGGAAACAGTGGGCAGCTAGGTAAAATACCAGGGATGACAAATGCCTGGGATGACTATGGAGCTGGCACATCAGTGCCAAGATACCGGAGAAGTCTTCATTGGAAACATCGTAATTCCTCCTGAAAAGGACCTGGCTCAGCCCCTGCAATACAGCATTTTACTGCAGTCTGCACAGTAAAAAGTGTCCAAAAAAGGAGGACAGTGATATGTGTGTTAATCAAGTGAAGAACCATCTACAAAGAGAAGGCATGGATCTGTCTTCCAGTTGAAAAGCTATAAATAGTCTTGCATACTTGCTTATCAGATTGGTTCGGCTGCAGGGATAATCTCCTGGAGGAAGCAATGGAAGCCCTGTTATGTTGGATATTTATAACTAGATGAAAGCCTAGAAAATGCACAGTCGTGTCAGTCTCGTGCCCGTGCCGCAAGATAGGGTGTGTGAGATCCAAGTCAACTCTTCAGTTTAAGATAAGGTCAAAAATGGCTCAGTCTTCCCAGCTTCACAAACCCCCAGATCTGATCTCTTTGAGGGGCTGGTGCTGCTTGAGCAGCTGCAGAAGCTGAGACAAGGGCACAGTGAGACAGTCCCCAAGAAGGTCATGGTTGTCCCACATCACTGGAGACTCTTTGCAGGAAGCAAGACGTGACCCATCTCTGGACAAAGAAGACAGAGGGATCTGATGTGCCACATCTCGGGCAGGTAGACCATGGGAAACGCAGCTCTGGTGAACTGACCTAACGTGACCAGTACCTCCTAATCTCCAAACCACCTGACCTGGTGCCAGGGTCTCCTAATAGTCTGCCTAACAGCTCATGACCCTGACCTCAGCCCCTCAAGTTCATCAGCTGCCTTTGCCAGATTATCTGCAGAGCACCAGGACCAACTGGGGTTAATGCTGGTGGATTCCCCAGAGCCTTGGCCTGCCATGGCCTCTGTGCTCACAGAGGTCTGCTCTGGGTTACAGAGGTCAGGACGGCTGCTGGAGGCACTGGGGCCTGACTCACAGATGCATTAAAAGGAGTGTGAGCAGCAGGCTGAGGGAGAATGTCCTCCTTCTCTACTCTGCCCTAGTGAGGCCACCTCTGGGGTACTGGCTCCAGTTCTGGGCTGCCCAGTTCAAGGGGTACAAGGAACTACTGGAGAGAGTCCTGCGGAGGCTCCAAAGATGCTGAGGGGCCTGGAGCATCTCTGTGCCCAGGAAAGGCTGAGAGTCCTGGGGCTGGTCAGCTGGAGAAGACTCAGAGGGGATCTGATCAATGCTGAGCAAGAGCTAGAGGGCTCCCAGGGGGCAAGAAGCTGGGGCCAGACTCTTTGTCAGTGGTGCCCAGCAGCAGGACAAGGGGCAACGGGCACCAGCTGGAACCCAGGAGGTTCCACTGGAACAGGAAATAAAAATTCTTTTTCGTGAGGGTGCCTGAGCCTGGAGCAGGCTGCCTAGAGAGGTTGTGGTGTCTCCTTTGGAGAGATTCCAAACCCGCTTGGACATGATCCTGGGTGACCTGCTGGAGCAGGGGGTTGGATGAGATGATCTCCAGGGGTCCCTTCCAACCCCACCATTCTATAATTCTGTGATTTCCCAACCACTGCCAGGTGGAGAGACCTGAGCCAGGACAGGCTGGGGGACAGTGAGCAGAGCAAGGTTATGGTTATTCCAAGAGCCTCTGCATATGTCTGCATCACATGTGGATTTGTTCATGGATGGGTGTGTGGTGATTTCTGTCCCCCTGGGTTCTTGTGCAAAGGGAGGGAGCTGCCTAATTTCCAAGGCAGGTTGGGTTTTGTGATGCTGTGGGCAGGGAGCCATCCCCAGTTGCTCTGTCCCTATGAGAGCCACTGCTCCAGCCTTCCTCGGGTCTTCTTGTCCTCATTGGGCAGAAAACGAACATTCCCAGGACTACAGGCAGCCCTCTGTCCTCCATCGCCTGTTGCAGACCCTCCAGGTCCTTCTCTCTCTCTCTCTCTCTCTCCTATTTCTGCTTTTATACTTGCTCCTCCCTCATCATCTCTGGGTTGCCTGTCACCTTCAGGGGCTCAAACTTTCCTTTTCCAGCCCATCGTAGCCACCACCCTATAACCTTTTGCACAGCCATGTGGCATCTCCTTGCCCATATGCCCTCCAAGAGTCTCTTGTAGACACAGGCTGGTTCTCAGGGACACTTGGGATATCCAGTATTGTCATCCTGTACTAGGACTCCAGGACCTTCTCCATACTGCTCTTCCCACTTGACTGCCTGGCACTTTCAGAGAAAAAAGTCATCTGCACAACAGTCCTAGAGAGGAGGGTATATTGCAAGAGCAACAAATGGGTTTAGGAACCCTGCCAGACCTGACACCACCATGCCTTGCTTCAATGGATGCAGCATAATAAACTCCAGCATACCTCCAGGAACTAACCTGGGAAGAAGGAAGAGATGTTCCACTAGACCTTCAAGACCACAAAGTACCCTGTGCCCCATGTGTTCCTTAACAGGGGGCCTCTGAAGATTTGCAGCTCCCTAGACCAGTGGAACACACCCTCAGCCATTTCCACACCACACACAGACCTATGCCAAGGTCTCCCAGAAATAAAAGGAGACTTCAGGAGAATCCTTTGCACCTCCTCTTTGTCCCTCCCAAAGGTTTCTTTGAACTTGCCAGTTCCATGGCAGCCTCCCCTCAGTACAAAAGCACAGAAGGCAGCAGGTACAGGAAAGTAGATGCTATGTGCACAGCCAGAGCCAAGTCCAAGGAAGCAACTAAAGCTGGCCAGAGAAGATAGCTTGGAGAGTGGGCTTGTTGAGGGTGGTCAGGCAGGCAGCACAGAGGCAGCACAAGGAGCAGAACTGGGGTTGAAGCTGTGCCAGGGCAGGGGAAAGCCAGTTCTCCCGCGGTGAGACTGCAGACACCTCCGATGGGGTCCTCAGGCAAAGGTGGTCCCAAGCAGGAGGTGACCTGAAGGGCCCAATGAGGGCAGGACACGTCGCTCTCGGGTTCCCACCACTACGTTCTCTCATCCTCCACTCCACCTATCTCCTCACCCCAGTCTGTGCCGCTAAACCTGCTCCCCTCCTCTGCTCCCTGGGAAACTCCCACGGCTCTGACACCCACCACAGCACAGAGAGCTGCATCATGCCCCAACCGCCCCTACAGCCCTGCCATGGGGCGGGCACCCACAGGACCACCTCCCTGTGGCCAGCTCACCATCGGCTGGGCTACCACGCCCTCCGCATGCTGCCTGTGCTGCCATCTCGGGCCATCCTGTTGGAGCCTCTGTCTGCATCATGCCGAACCCATCTGCCTCTTCAGCTCTTCCCACTCTCCCATATCCTAGCTTCCCCAGACCTCCTCTCCCTCACCCACCCCTCCCTCCCGTGTCCTTGCTGCTTTCTTGCTTTGAGCCTCACCTCTTCTCCAGCATTCCAGCTCCACCAGACTTGAGCGTGGCAAGCCTGTCCCAACGGAGCTCCCCTCCCGTCTCACCCATGCCAGGGGAGGTGCAACACGGAGGATGAAGAGCATGGGACACCAGGTCCCCGGGAAGGGGGCATGCATGCGCGCCGCGAGCACGTACCGTTCTCAGGGTGCTCCATCTCCCCGATGCTGCCATCAGGCGTGGTGCGTTCGTAGTGATCCTCAGGCAGGGCTAGCGGCCCGATGCGGGGCCCTGACGACGATTTGCTGCTTGGGGTCTCAGATTCCTCCAGCCCGCTGTCGTAGTAGCTGTGCTGGGAGGGATCCTGCAGGTCCTGAGCCTGGCTGGTTGCGGAGAACGTCACTCGGCGATGAGGTAACTGGGTGAGAAAAGAAAAGCTGTTGCATCACCCACTCAGCAGATGAAGGCAAAGGGAGGAGTCATCAAACTTGACTCCTTAACAGAGGCAGAGATCTCCTGCCCAGAGCTCCTGACACCAGTGGGGTCCATCATCAGCCCCCCACAGCCAGCCCGATAGACACGGTGCCAGGCCCTAAGCAGCCCACCAGACTCTACCCCACTCAGGAGCATACCTTTCACAGTCCCTGTACTCTCCTCACCCAGTAGCTCCCTCCATGGATCGTGCCCTGGCCTCATTTTCCACCTAGAGACAACCCTGGGCAGATAACTATGACAAGCAGGCTCCAGAAAGGTCCTCCTTCAGCACAGCAACCTGAACCACCAGCCTGCACCCTTCATCTGGGGTTTCTGCTTCACGCTCAGATTCTGTATGCACCCTTGGTGCTCTCAGAGACCCAATCTCAGAGACCCACCAGGCCAAGCCCACCCAAGGACCTCTCTAATGAGATCACTGCCCAGCACAGAGCTATGGTGACATCATCTCTCATCTTCCAGCCTCTGGCCTGACACCATCTCTCATCCTAAGAGGTTCTCCATCCAGGGTCACCATAGATTCTTTTGCCTGCTTGTTAAACATTTCAAAGACCCAACTTCACACTTCCTCTGCCCAGCTTTGCCTCACCATGGGAGGAGCTCCCTGCAAACAGCTGTTAAGCTATATCATTATCCTCCTCCAAATCCTCCCATAAAATCCTTCTTTGTTGTGATTACCGAGAAATGGAAAGGGTAGAACAAGTTCATAGGGCACAAGCAGGGTGGTGAGTGCAGAGAATGAAACACAAACACCAGAGAGAGAAAAAGACACAAAATCATCCATAAACATAGGAAGGAGCCCAAGAAAGGAGATATTTGATGGGCATCTGAAGGCAGTCAGGAGAGAGAGGAGTCAACACAGCATTTAGGCCAAATTCTGGGTTCTGCAAGTGTCTTTACTACAACTGAGTGGCAATGAGGCGTCCCACCCAGCCAGCACCAACAAGGAACAGGATGGAATTGAGACTAACCAAGGGAAGGGACACCCAGGGAGCATTCAGATGAGCTAGCTGCTTTCAGGTTGGTTGGACCTGATTAAGTTCACCCTGGGTGCTTAGAGATCTGATTTAAGTAACTTCAGAGCTGGTAGCAAATCAGGGAGCTTCCAGAAGACTGGAAGCGAGCTAAAATAGCATCTGTCTTTAAAGATGAGAAAAAAAAAGAAGAGCTGAAGAATTATAAAACAGTTAACTTAATTTCAGTTCCTGGAAAAATACTGAAACAGATAAAAGAACTCTTTGTAAGTACCTATAAGATAACAAGGAAATGAGTAACAGGCTCTGTAGGTTTGTCACAAACAAACATGTCAAGCCATTGAACTTCTTCCTTTGAAAAGACATCAGGTCTTGTGGATGGAGGAGGAGCAGTAGATGTGATAACTTGACTTTGGGAAGTTTTTTTGACACTATTTTAGATTATATTCTCAGAAGTAATGCGGGAAAACACTGTAGGTGCAGCATAGTACTTCTGTGCTGAGGTAATATAGTGCAACTCACTGCAGGGTGGATGCAAACCGTTTAGAAAGTTGTATTCAGAAAGTAATTACTGAAGACAGCCCTTTGAGCTGGGACGATGTATCAAATGAAATTCTGCGGGTTGCGTCCCCAGTCCGTCGCTAGCCTGTATTTTCATTAACTGCTTGGATGACAGATGTGGAATATATCTGTCACACTTGCACGCTTGGGAAGAATAATCACCTCACAAGCAGCAGGCTGGCTGAAGGATTGGGGGCTACAACAGACCATGGGTTGACTATCTGCCAATGTTGTCAATCATCTCCCACTAAAAAAAAAAAATGCATTTGTATTGGGATGTGTAACCAGGTGCTGGGTTTTTAAGTCACGTGGGGATCTGTCTGCTCTTCTGGGCTCATGCAGGATTTCAGGGGCAGAGCTGTGTCCAGGCTGGGTGCCACTTTTGAGAATGTTCACCAGTTAAGCAGAGAGGAACAAAAACAGGCAGCTCTTAGAAATTGTGACAAAAGAGAAAAGGACTGGGGAACAGGTTTGGGAAGGAGAAGGCTACGAGTGGCCAAGGCAGCAATCTTGAAGCTCATCTAAGCTTTCTGCCAAGAGATAACTGCTGCTTTTGACCACGGGCAGACAAGGACTGACCTCCACCAGGAGCAGGGAAGTCCAAGCTTAGTTACTATGGAAAAAAAAATACAACAGGAGGTTCAGCCAAGTGTGGTAGATTGCCAAAGCAGAAGGTGCAATCTTTGTCACCAAGGGATAGCCCAGCACCTCTCAGGAGGTCTTTGTGTACAGCTCTGGAGAAGCTGAGGTCAAGGCAGTCCTGCCCACAGCAGAACTGGGTGCAGACGACCCTTCAGGGATCACCACCCAGCCCGTTTTGTAGTCTGTGCAGCAGTGCAGAGCCCACAGAAGCCTCCACTGCATGGACATCCCTGCCCGGCATGCCAGGCAGCGCTGCCCCACAGCTTCCTCCTGTCTGACACCGCTTCCCTTGTCACTGCGCTTCATCCAGAGCTCGAAGCTCCTGTGTTCAGTCTCTGCTTGTAAAATCCCAGACAAAGAACCAGGGCTCCTCGGGGTGCCAGCAATAATACAAACAAATAGCCTCAGAAACACAGCCTGTGACAGCTACTATCCTTCCCTGAGGGGTCTCCTTCCAAACAGCATCACTCTTACCTAAACAACACCTCCTTTAAATGTCAGATCCTGCCTGGCAGCCCTTGAAGGGGCTCTTCTCCTCACTGCAGGGCAAAGGCAACCCAAACTCAACCCCACTCCCCTTCAGCCCCGTGTGGCAGTGTGTCACTGGTAGGGGTTAGTGCCCCCCTCATACTCTGTGCGGTCCCCACGGTGCTGTGACCAATCCACTTCAAAAATAATAGCAGCTTGTATATGGCTGAAGCTCTCCACACGGAGAGTCACAGAAAGACACTGAATCCATTTGGCTGGCAGTGACTTACAGAAATTGGGTTTTGTTTGACCTTTCTCTGCTAGGTTAAAGAGCCTTTCAGCGCACGGCGTTTTCTACACAAGAAGTTGCTTGTGTGGTGCAATCAAGTCACTCCTCAGTCTTCTTCTTGGGAAGTTAAACAAACCAGGTTCCTCAAGCTGCAACCTGCAAGCCAGCGTATCAGTTTTGTGGCCCTCATCTTTACTTGCCCCAGTTTTTCCCCTTTCCTCAGGAGAGATGATCCCTGCACGACTGCCAGTGCCATCTCACCAAGGCTTTCTGCAGAGCCTGGCTTCTCCTCCTACCTCTCAGGTTTTTTCCTCTGATGGCTGGATTAGCCCTTTGGCAGGAGCACCACAAGTGCTCACACTGAGCTACTCACGCAGCGTGACCCTTAAATCCATTTTAAAGTCAGCGCTTTCCAGGACACAAACAAGCATTCCCTATTTCTCAACGTACAGCTTTGCATTTGGCTGTGTTAAAATGCACTTTGTTTAAATGGGCCCAGTTTACCAAGCAATCTGGATTGCTCTGCATGACTGCTCTATCCTCATCATGATCTCCCACTCCACCAATCTCTGTGTCAGCTGCAAATTTTATCAGCAGTGATTTTATATTTACTTCCAGATCGTTGATTACAACGTTGAATGGCAGCAGGCACAGTCCTGCTGCCAAAGACCTCCTCCAGGAGAACCTCGTTCCACGAGGACTTCCAGACAGTAACTGTTTTTCTTTACTAAGCTGTTGATAAACCAGATCTTCATCTAGCTAATAGTGCTTTACTTATAATGAGTAGCATTAATTCAAAATACTACTACTAATAATAAAACCAACATATCGCATTATCAACTTGGCGTCTTCATCAAACTCCAGGCTGATCAGTTGCATGCTGCAGTCTCACACCAACATAAAACCAGTTCTGCTGCCTCAGACCCATGGGCACACCTCGAGCACATCCTGTTCCTTGTGGTGGTCAGGAGCACATGCCTAAGGAAAGATTTAAGAGCTGGACCTGTCATGTAATGACACTGCCCAGTATCCCTTCACACCAAACTGCACTGGCTGACGTCAGTGCTATTTCCATCACTGAGTTTCCTGCCTTAGCTATTAATCCAGCTGTTCCCTGGGGCTGGTGAGGACAGTGTGCTGTGCACGCAGAATCCCCATCACTCCTGCAGCTGGCTCACAGCATCACTGCCCTCCCACTCCTCCTGGCCCATCCTGGGGTCCCCAGATCCATTAACACCCCCCAGATCAGAGCTCCTACTCCAGAGCTTTGAAAACTCTTCAGTGCAAATTATTTCCTTCAATTATTTCAAATATCACTATTTAAGGAGGCCATAGTTTGAGTGTCTTTGCTGGTTACCAGTTCACTGGCAAGGACTGCATCCTACATTGTTACATTTCAGTCCAAATTACCAGAACTAGTTATTGAATACTTTTGCGTTTTTCTACATGATTAACAACTTTACAATCTCCATTTGGAAATGACAATTACTGCGTTCCACCTCTTCCTAGAACGTTTTTTAAAGTACTCCTTATCTCATTGAGCTTGTCAAAATTGATTTCCCCCCAACGTTTCTGGCTTTCCTTGTGAATTTTTTCTGTACTTCATAACTACTCATTTCTACTCATTGCTATACACTCCCTCCCTTTTCCTTTTTCTTCCCTCCAGTATTTCTTAGTTTTCCATTTCCAACTGCTGTCACCACTTTGCTGCTGCATGAGAATGGGATCTGGGGCAAAGCTGTCTATTTTTTTAGCTCAGGAATTGTGGCTCTGAAAAAACTCTTGTCAAGGGCTCCCCAGTGCTCATTCTTGTATTCCTGTTGGGGACACCTGCCTGTGCCAGCCTATCTACAGAGCAAACTGAGCCCCCATCCCCACTTGCCACACAGAGCACCAGCACCTGCCTCCAGCAGCGGAGGATGCTGTGATGAAGACATTCATCCCCTGGTAAATCCTGCGGGTTTCTGTCATGCTGCAGCTCAGGTGTTTTTTTCCTGAGCAAGGATTTGTTTGCAGCTCATACATTTAATGAACCCCATCCTCAGTCAAGTGCTCTCACACCTCTTGGAGTCCACACCTGCTTTTGGCCTCCCTGGCATCCTGCAGCAATGAATTCTCAGCCCATGTGAACAGGGAAAAGCAGCTCCCTTTGGTTTTACATCTGCTGCCTGGTAATTTTTCCTTGAACTTCTCCTACCTGCAGGGTTATGAGAAAACATGAGTAATTGCTCCTTGCTCTACCCATTTCCAATTTCACAGATCCGTGCTGCATCCCGCTCCGCTGTGTCCTCTGTGAGCTGCAGCGTGCAAGTACGTGCAGCCTGTCCCTCTGCAGACACCGGGCAGGTCGGGCCAGCTCTGCTGCCCTTCTGTGTGCCTGCTCCAGCTCCGCCAAAGCCTTCCTGCAACCAGGAAGCCAGGGGCATACCCATGGTTCCAGTTTTGGGGCTTATCTGACAGTAACAGGGACTTGTTTCAATAAGAAATTTTCTCTGGTTCTCCTCGACAGCCTTTCCCAGCCTGCTTGGTCTTAGCTGCACACCCCAAAACCCCCAACAACAGTCCTTGCCAAGGGGTTTCTCTGTCCTCATGCCCATGAGGGGGACTAAGAGGACCCCATCCCTCCTCAGCCCCGCTCTGCTCCATCCTGCCTCTTCCCTTCATCACAAACATCTCCAGCTCTCATCAGGACCAGCACTGAGCTGATTTTCCTCGCTAAACCAAATGAAAACAAACTCAGCCAAAACAAGAGCAGTGCTAGGAAGGAACAGGGCTGTGGGGTGTCACATTAGCTCCCCTCCTGCACCAGACAGCATACACCTAGCACCAAGAGACGTGGTCCTCTGTGATGGACCAGAAATCATGCTGCTCACAACAGAAACCTCCAAATCCAGCCCCAGGCATGCTTTTCCTTCTGAATGGTGCAGTGCAACAGCCCCCACCGAGGTGAGCTGCCCTGCTCCCCCCACCAAGTGTTGATCAACACTAGAGGGCTGGAAATATCCAAATTAACTACCTCGCTGCTGATCCACAAGCAGGATCTGCAGCTAACGGGCTCATCTGGCAGCCTCCGATTGCTCCTGTACCTCCCCACATGCCAGGAGCCTCAACGGCCTTTCAGCCAGCTGCCAAAGGAGCTTGCTTCCCCAACAGCCGCCACAATGCAGCAACTCACAGGGCTGAAAGTGAAAGGCAATGTCAGACCCAATGCCCAGAATATAAAAATAAGTGACAAGGGAGCCATTGTGGCACATGAGTTAGTGAACTTCAGATTAATTCATGAACCCCCTCTCTTTTACAAACCGACCTGGAGCTGAGAAACATCCCCGGTTACTGCATAAATAAATAAATAAATAAATAGCCCAGCGACCATGCCACCAGACTACACAGATTCAGCTTTTCATGTGGGGAGGCTTTGCTGCATGGGGGAATTATTTTACTTGCTAGTGTTGTGTCCAGAGAGGAGCATGGCTCCAGTGCAAGACACCACGGGCTTCGGAGCAGCAGGCTGAGAGGAATATTATGGCCACAGAAACCACGGCAAGCCTCGAGGAAAGCTGGACCTGAATTGCCAAGAACTATCCTGGGCAACGCTGTAGCTCTAGGAAACAGGACACAATCTTAGCTTGTGGCTGTAAGCAGCCGACCATTTTACAGCTCGTCTGAGCAACACTAGCATGTGCTTCTGATGGTGTTTTGGGGTGAGGATGGAGCCAAAGCAGGCTGCTCTTCCTGTCTTTTCCCGTGCTACCCCAGCAGCACACTGGCCAGCCACTACACTGATTTCTGGAGAAGACACCCCCCAAAACAAGCCCCGACTCCTCCTGCACCCACCCTCATGCATGGGGCTGCCATACCCACATGTGATGTGAAGAGCTCACAAGGTTACGTGCACCACAGCACAACAAGGGAGAGTGTTTGTCTACAAGCAGCAAAGGCAAATGTTGCCCTGGGTTGGTGTCAGCCTCCTAGCACCTGTGGTAACCCTCTGCTCCTCAAGAGGAGGAGCTTCTCCCTCCTGTGCCCCTCTGGTCCCCTGTGGTCTGGGGATCCTGTCTGCAACAGAAGTTCCCCCCTGCCCTGGCACAGCATCTCCAGCTCCAGAGTTTCAGAGGCACAGGGGTTAACTCTCACTTCATAAAGTGGACTGAACACAGCTGTCATTCCCAGTGCTACAATCCAGTAGCTCCCTTTTAGCACAACATGAAGGAATTGAGGGAAGAGCTGGTGCAGAGTAAAGCAGGCTGTGCCTGCTTTGGACAAGGCAGGGATGGAGCAACCAGGCAGAACGAGTGCCTGCCTGGAGCTCCAGCCAGCACAAACAAGGGAGGGAGATGGCTCTAAGCAAAGGTGTGGTCTGTGCACACTGATAAGACCCCTCCTGCATTAAAAAAAAAAACCCAAACATTCAAGCCTTCCCACAATTTTGTCATTGAAGGTTGTGTCTCCAAATGAGCACAGACATTTCTGGACAGGTCTACAACCAGGCTTAAAGACCCAGTTTTTCTGATCTACCAGTCTGAATGTTTGCAGGGGTCACCTCCATCACAGCTACTGTGGTTGCACAAGGCACATTAGCAACAGGACTGACAGTTCTGGTGCATCTTGTGTCCATGAGGTCTCATGGCTGTGCTCCACCCACAACTCCTTGTGTCCATCCCCATCTCGAGTGTCAGAAACGAGGGTTGTTCCCCGCAACCCTTTAGCTCTTTTGCTGTTGACAAATGAAGCTACGGAAGGAATCCACAACTGGAGGAGAAGATATGCAGGGATCCATGTGAATCACACCTCCCAAAATCAGGTGTTGTCTGAAAAAAAGCAGTTGCTTGCTCTTCTCAGTGGCTGTTCATATAGCTTCCATAGCTGACAATTAGCAAGTGCTGACCTTGCAGTCGGAAGAGAGGTGCCACAAGTCTTGCTGAAATAATGATAGCTGAACAGACATCCTAAAATGGACATCAGATCCCGAGGCACTCTTTAATGAATAAATCTGGGTAAAATGTGGGCTGACTCTACATAGGTGCCCTGAAGCCTCCTGAAATTTGCATGATGCTCAAAGAAGCCGCCAAAGCCCGGTCCCAACCTGCCTGGTCAGATCGAATTCATCTAACTCCTAGCAAGATCTAACGCAATTAGAAACCCATTTAGACAGCCTCAGGACAGAGATTGCCTCACCTCACAGCCTATCAGAGCTCTGAGCCTATCAAGGATGTGCAGTTTGGCTTTTCTTTGGTTGAAATGAAGACTGGAAAGAAAAATATGGAAATAAATCATCTGAAGGGTGAATCATAAAATCTAAAGGGGTCATAATCTTTATGGAATAATGTATAAATGGGACTGACCGTGGTATCCTGAAATGTCTATCACCTTCAAGCTGATAATAGAGACATTTTGTAGATAGTTGGTATAGAGCTCAAATTGCTCGGGACACAGAAGGAGAGCTCATAATCACATTAAAACCATCTGAAGATCCCAGGGAGAAAAAGGTTCCAGGACTGGGAGTAACACTTGAATAAAGCCCTCAAGGAATCCAACAGCTGTAGAGTGGGAAAATAATGCTGGGAAAATAATGAGCTAATCTGGCTCCCAGTTGCACCCAGTGGAGCTGACAGATAGCATTGAAATCTCTGGGAAGAGCAGGGGGTCACAAGTCGTAGACTCAGGACTCAAAAAAAAAAAAAAAAAAAAAAAGATAATTAGGAATGCTTCAGCAGAAGACTTTGCATGGACAAACTGTCAATTTGTTGAAATCAGATAATTTTTCAAGTGAGTTTCAAAGTTGGAGCAGGGGGGATATCTTTGCTGACATGTAAAAATGTAAAAGTGATGCTCTTGCAAAGGTAAGTTTCACTTCAGAATTCAAGCCAAGTGTTAATTGTGAAGCTAAATTAAAAAGGTCAGTCAGAATCATACCTTTAGAAATTATAAGAAAAAAACATGCAATTATCTGTATCTGTAGATTGACCTGAGCCAAAATAGAAAAGAAATAATTTGTCAATTGCTGCTGATTTGTTTTCAAACTAAAGATTTTCCTCTGATGGCAACCCTGCTTTTTAACCACTTTTATTTCCATAGGCAAAGGGCAGAAGCTTTTCCTGCTTGGCCAAGGAATTGTGTCTCTTCCAGAAGTCTGTGCAGCAACATTCCCTAGCCATGGGCAGAGCCCTCTGCAACCATCCTGAAGCCTAATGATGACTGATGACATGGGGTAAGACAAGCCTTCATTTGGAGACATCAAACAGGTGAGACAAGTAATGTTGTAAGGCTTATTAAGGCCAGTTATCTTGCCTGCAGTGGTCAGGTATTACCACTCCCAGTGGCACAGGACCCCTGGTATGGATGAGCTGTCCTCAAATCCTGGGCGAGCTGTCAAGTCCTTGGGCCAGACCTTGCAGATCATGGCTCAAGAAAAATTTCCTGAATGTTAGAGAAGGTTTCTGAACTTTCTTCTCTAGGCAAGAGATATCCTGATAGTCTCTAATAAACTGTGATCTACTTGAAATGCTTGGAAAAAAGAACCCAACCTCCTCCAGGCATTCCCAGGGCTTTGAATCACAACACCCCAAAAGGTCTTGCCCAGCCTGAATAATAATGAAGGGCTCTTCAAACATCTGAAATACTGATTTTGCTTTCTACTGAGCTTGAGTGCTTTTGATGAAGAAGTAGAAAGATTAACAGATTAGTGTAAGAGGAACATCAGACATCACATTAGCAAGACATTTAGAGCACGGTCTCTGTCCTGAGCTCAGACAAGAAGTTCCCCCCCCATCAGGGATGGATATCTGTCAGAGTCTCCCTGGCAGCAACTTTGCAGCTGCTGGAGAACACCAGGGGAGTTTGGAGCATGTGAAAAGCAGGCCATGTGGGAGCTAAATAGCTCCAGGCTTTCAGGTTGCTGGGGCCTTTAGAGATGTCTCAGAGGAGCTGAATCAGGGCACTCTGCTCCAACCACTCCGGAGCAGGATCAGTTCCAAGGGAGAGGTAGTGATTCGCTGCCCTCCCAAAATGAGGCCTCCAAAGACCGCTTTGATGAAACCTGCCAAGATCGGCAGCTGCCCAGCGGTGCCACGTTTAGATGGTAGATCAGGAGGTGGGTTATTTTGCAAGTGAAGAGGTGCTCAGAAGGTTGTTTACCTCCCAGGGCAGGGGCATCTTTAAGGATCTTTGGGCAGGATCCACAAGGCATGGCTGTAAATGCCACAAGTGATGTAAACTATGAGGTAACGTAAGAGCTTTCTCCTGCCCTCCTAGCAGGTCACTGCCACAAAC
>NW_008606147.1:0-1205 GCF_000691845.1 Merops nubicus | reverse complement strand
CCCGCCCCCCCCCTCTTTCCTGTGACCATCTGAAGGACCGAGGCAATGAACAGCTTACACCACAGGAAGACATCAATGCAAACCAACGAGGAGATGTTTTTGAGAGATCTCAGAGAACTATTTTCTTTCTGTTCCTTTATCTGACCTCCTCTTACTCTTGTCCTCTCAACCACAGGATCGAGTTGGGAATCCCACCAGGAAAACAAACCTTTACTATTAGTGGGGTATGGAAAGCAGGTGTGCAAGGGTGCAGACTGAGACTTCCAGAAAAGTCCAGAAAGTCAGAGAGAAGATAAAGTCAAGGGGGCTTCTACTGGGGAGAGCTTGAGTGGTCCTGAGCTGCAGACTCCAACTCCCGCAGGTGAAACCAATACTGAGCTTCATCTAGGTTGGACTGATGGATGCTGCAGGAGGTGTCAAAGGAGGCAAGAAGAAGGGGACCAAGGTGCCAGAGATGACCTGTGTCCCAGCAGCCAGGCTCCTCCTCACCCATGTTTTGTCCTTCTCTGCCGCAGCCAAGCACACTCTGTACTTCCCAGGGCATTGAAGGAGCAAGGGACTATGGGAAGAGTCCCTTTTGGAGCAATCTCCACTGACCATCTTGGTTGCACCCAAGAGCAGAGCATGGGTTGTGTAACTGCAGCTTGGATGGACTGGCTTGCAGGGCAGTACGTAGGAGCAGAGGTCTCCCATGGATCTGGGCTGTGCCCGGGGTTTCATGAGCAGGTGCTCTCACGCAACAGGTATGTGTGGGGATGGAGGGTGGAGGGACAGGAAGGTGCTTTGGGCTTGGCTCCAGGGGCAGCATTTGGAAGAACTTGTTGGCAAGAGAGAGGTTTGGCAGGATTCTACAGGGGCTGAATGTCCAAGACCCCACAAACCATGAACGGGAGGTCCTGCCCTTTGTCACCCACCCTGTCACAGCCCCATATGAGCCAGTCCCTGCACAGCTTCACAACGCTTGCACACGATTCACAACAGGGGTCCTGGGTGGACACCAGCTCCGGGAACATAAGCACACAGCATCCACCTCTTCCCTGCTGCCCCAGGGGCTTCTGGGGCCACGCCCTCCACCCCAAGCTGACACCATTCCCAGGCACAGAGCCACGCTGTACACCTTTGCTCCACATGTCCTTTTAGCTCCCGCTCTCCCCCGTGACACCCCACCCCATCCTGCCCTACATCACGCACCCTCTCATTACCCC
>NW_008606146.1:2445-15725 GCF_000691845.1 Merops nubicus | reverse complement strand
CCAGAACTCTGGACCTCCTCCCTTCCTGCCACTAGTGAGGTGCACCCTGTGGTGTGGGCACACGGGTTTGCAGGACCCCCTTGACACAGGAGGATTGTGATTTATGGAAAACTGAGGACATGGATAAAGTGTTTGCATTTTTATTTTTACTGTTGAAAACCTGCAGCCATAAATACACATGTAGAGCTGGCCTGACTGATAGATCCATCAGGGCTTGCTCTTCTCCAGGATTTAGCTGTCAGCCTGTCAAAGGCAGCTGTGCAGAGGCTGAGTTTTGTTTCTGCTCCCATAGTCATCGAATGTTCAGTCAGTCCCAGCCTCGATGGCTGCTGTGATCCTTCACCACATCAGCTGTGCCACCCTTTTTCCTCTTGGCAGGGGCTCTGGGACAGAAAGGGAGCTTGGGCAGGTGCTGGTCCCCCTCTCAGGTGCCACCAGTGTGTACCTCCAGCACCTCCTGGGACAGGTCACACTGAAGAAAATGTGAGAGAAAGGAGAAAATATATTTTTTTTTAATTTCCATAGGGCTGTTTTTCAAGCATTCAAGAAGTGCTGGAGGTGGACTTGTGGCTGTAAAAGCAATAAAGTTGCTTGGCTTTGTTGGCAGTAATAATACAGGAGTTTTTGTTTTGGTTTGGTTTTTTTCCCAGCAGAAAGTATCATTTTAGGTGAAATTTTTTAAGGAACATCTAGAGAAAAAGATCAACTAAAATCCTGGAAGCAAGGAAGGAAGCAGTGCACTAAAGTAAAAAACAGACTTTGCTTTAGTCCTTCCACAGTGCAATACTTGGTTTATTCTTCTGAGAGGCACAATGTTCTGAAATTCATTTAATGTAAAAAAAAGGCCTGTCAGTTGCTGAAATGACAACAAATGCTTTGACAGGCATCAAAGGATCTGCTCATCTTTCTTGAGCTAGTTTCATAGGAAATTCCAAAACTTGTTGGTTTCAATCCAGCAGAGAATGAAAGCCCATTGCAAAACTGGGGAATTCCCCACAAAAATGGAAATTCCAGCTCCCACGCAGTGCTAGTTAGAGTCATTAGCTTTAGTTTCTTGCTTACACGCTCCCTGGTTTCCCTCTGCTTCCCAGGACTCTCTGATGTATATGCACTCCTAGGCAGGAGTGAATTCTTCTTCTCTACCTGGACACCTGTATCTGCCAAGCGAGCAGGATGACTCCTGTTGCAGACACCCCCGCTCTGTAGTTAGGTTACTTGTTGAGGGATGGACTGAGGGATGCTGAAGCACTTGTGGGAAAAGAGCTTTTCTCCCTCCCCAGCATGACTCTGTCAGCTCATCCTCTTGAAAACTTGGCCACAAAGGAGTTGAATGTAAAATGATTTAGCATTGGATAAAATATCTAATGGGAAACTTTTTCCCACCCCTAGTGCTATTTTTCTCTATCTGGTTTCCACACTTCAGCATCACACAGAGAATTGCTTTCCATGGAAAAACCATACTCACCACTAGGAAAATCAGCTTTCTGCTCTGACCAGGAACAGAGCTGCTTGCCTAGGCCAGGAGGCTGCTGTCCCAAACATGCATTTGTGTGGGCTCATCCTGGTCAGACCTGGGCACACAGCCACAGGAGATGTGTCCTTCATGCCCCACAGACACCCAGCACAAGCAGGTCCTGAGTGCATCTCAGTGTGCTCCTGCATTCATACTTTATTCTTGGCATGTTTTGGGCCCTTTGCAGCAAAATGTCCCAGCATGAAGCTTCATTTTAATACGAGAAAGAGGTTGCACAAGGGCCCCAGCTGGGGCTGCACGTTGCCATTCTTCAAAACGCGCTTGCATCGCATACATCACTTTTACATAGTGTTGGCAAACGTTTCTGGGCACTGCTGCAGCATGCACAAAAGCAAAGAGGATCAGGGCCTCTGGGAGCATCAGTGCTGGTCCCACATGCAGGTCACTCCACTGAGTCCCGTCCCCCAGCGTCAAGGGGAATGCACCAGCATGCAGGCCTGGGGCAGGACATGCCTCCAGCCAAGGGCAAACAAGAAACTGTTATACAGAAAAGAAGAAAATAGCTGGGAGAGGGAAGAGAAAAGTAATGGACTGAAAGAGTAGATGATATGATGGAAAAATATTTTTTAATTGTTGTAGAACAGAGCATGGTCTAGTTTGGTTTCTAGTTGTATCTCCTGTGATTCACAGACTGACCCTTATCAGAGCATTGCCAGTTATATAAAGGGAGATATTCTTGAAGATATGTGGTGGACTGAAATTTTCATAATGAATAAAATTCAGATAGGGGCCTCTGCTGTTACACTGCTGGATCATCCTGGTGGTGACATACTATGGAAAGAAGGAAGAGCATGCTGAAATCACACAAATCTCTATTTTAAAAATAGGATTTCATAAAGTTGTCCCAGATAAGGGTTCCCCTGCAAGATACACTCAGAGTAGTCAGTCACTGGTAGTCAGGATTCAGATGGGTACAAATAAGTCTGGGGCTAATAAGCCCTATTTTTGCTTCCTAATAGAAATGCCTGGAGAGATTGAGAGCTGTAGGACTGATAGGAGCCTTCTGGCTCATCACATTGAATCTCCTTTTGCCCCCAGTGCCTTACCACCTAGTGCTGCTTATTCCGTGGGCATATAAGGTGGATGTGGGGTCCCGTCTGCTGGGTCAGAGGCTGCTCGGAGCCCCCTGGACCCCTGGTGAATGTCCAGCTGAAGTGCACGCATGGCAAGCTGCTATCAGTTTGCCCTGGTGACAATGCTAGTCTGCAGTACAGAAAGCTTCTTCAGCCTTCCCATGCCTGCCCTTGAGGTATGAGGAGAGTGCCCAAAGCCCTTTTCAGCCCCTCTCACCAGGCTTGAAACGCCCACTCCATCAGTGTCCTCTCCAGATGGGAAAGAGGCTCTCCCCAGACACCTGACCGCTGACTCCAAGCTGGTTTGTTGGCCCGGGGTATGACTGAGCAGGGAGGTTCATCAGGGCTTCAGATGAAGCTTTCCACCTCCCACCAGGCCTGCAGACCTGCCCCAGGCCAGCACCGCAGCACAGACACACGGAGTGTGGACCTTGGAAGCCCTCATCTTGAGACATGGGCTTTCTCAGGGGGGATCAAGACACAAGCAGGATCAAAAGGCTTGTGGACCGATGAAGCTTTTAGTGCCAGACAAATATACGTGACTTGTGGTGTCTGATGTTGGTGCTGCAGCTACGTTCCGCGTGTGGCTTGCTGCCTTGACGGGGGTTTAATGTTTAGGTTGAGTTTTTCTTTATAAGGGCAGTTGCCTCATCTATTTTTTTCATCTCATATTTCCATTTATAAGGCACAATTATTGTCAGCACCTGGAATACTTAAAGTGAGCAATTAGGATAATTATTTTTATTAAGATAATACCAGAAAGCCCTCAGTGAGGGTGAGTACACTATGATTTCATGTGTTGTTCAAAGATAGGGCAGAGACCAGTTTTGCTCTGCCTTGTAGTCTATCTTCTGCTTGCTATTTATTAAGGTAAACAGCAGTCAATCTTCTAAATAAATCCAGAACAGAGACAACAAGAGCTGAGCATTTGGCCCAGTGATGTTGCTGCACAGCCAGAGCCAATGCCATGGAAATTTGTCCCTGAGAACACATCTCTCTTCCAAATGAACAGACCTGAGAGCTGATGGGCTCTGCAGTGTCCCTCAGACGTTGCTGAGGTGCATGAATTGCTGCCTCACTGGCTGCAGAACATTGCATCTGGCACCACTGCAGTGAGATGCCTGATTCATGTGGATGGAGCTGTGCCAGAAGGATGCTGAGAACTTCATGCTGGTGCAGAGCAGCTCTGGAGGGCAGCAGAGTGGGCTCTCCTCTGCGGGGAGGGCGGTGCCACTGGACTCCTGCTCTGCATAGGCAAGAAAAATGACACAACCTGCAATGAAAGCAACCTGGCTTGCTAGTTATGAAAAAACCTGCCCCACAGACAGTGGTATTAAGGGCTAAGCTTTAACATGGCTGAGCCCTGAAGTGTCCTGCCCAAATGCCTCCTGTGACGCCGATGCCCAAGAGAGTGGTTTAGACCTCTGACTTCCCAGTGTTAGCTCCATATAGCCTGGCTGAGGAGCAGGGCCTATATTCAAACCATGGTCTATAGGTACTTCCTTAGGGTGTTTTGCTGGCTTCTCCTTATTGACCAGGTCAGCAGGCAGGGTCTGGCAATGCTGGATAATTGCCCTTTGAATTGCTCTCTCCTCTCTCCAACACAGACTCCGCAGGAGGTACCAGTGCCCGTTATGGGTATCATAGCAGATGCCCTGCATATCATCGTAGTCTCTTTCTGAGACATCTGTCTAACCCATGATACCATCAATCTGGACTGAGGTTCTTAAATAATGATTTTCCCCAAATAGCACTCCAAATAACATTGCATAATTAAAACCTTAATTATTGCCTAAACAACTTTAGCTTAATTGCCAGCTCCAGCTGAACAGACCCATTGAGATGTTAGGGAATTACAGCTCATGCAAGCAGAACTCAGATGCATTTCTTCACAATATTGAGTTAAGTAAAAACCTTGAATTCCTCCAGTGTTATTTTAAAGAACTGTGTGTGATAAGTCAACTTGGTTATGTGCGCCATGTGAAAAATTGCCAAATATCCCACAGGGCAAATATGAAAAGGGAAGACATTCTGAAGAAATGAGACTTTATTGACTTTTTCGTCCCATCTTCAAAGGCCATCAGTCACATATTGTTGAAGACTGCAATTTCACATTTCATTGTGTCTCCAAAGGGTGGGTAGTAAATTGAATCTCATATTGGCATATCATTGATTGCATGATTTTTCTTTTTCAAAACAAAAAAGAAACAAAAGAAGAGAAAGAACAGTGACAGAGAGCAAGGAAATAATGAGAGTCCTTGATTCAGTTTGTTCTGATGTCAATGACAGCTGATGCTGGTCTGTCACAAGGACAGGATTCACACAGAAGAGGACTAAATGGGAAAGCTAAATTAATCATCAGGGAAATTACTTCTGAGCAGATCAAGAAAACGTGCATGCCACACTTGGGTAATTTTTTTTTTTACTTTATTTTTTAAGCAGGGAAAGAATGGGTGGTGACACAGGTATCTATTTCATCTACAGTATATTTTTCTTGATCTTTTCTCCTTCACAGTTGCCAAGCACTGCTGTTCCAGCAGATCAAAACTGAAAAAGGGCTTTTACTCTGTGCCATATCTTGTTTCTGTTTTGCACACAGTATGTCTTGAATAGAAAAAACAGCATATGGTAAACCTATTAATTCCTGGAGGACCACCCACTGTCACAGCTGAAGTCCAGCAGTAGGACTCCCAGCGATGTTCACAGGACCACAGCTGTCCTTCATTGGCTTTCTCCATCTACCTGACCATGAAGACTTAGGATCTGCTCTACAGTCTTGTTTCTACCATCCTCTCCAAAACTTTTAGAGCCCCAAATCACATGCTCCATTACCAGGAGTACCTTTGATTATTCTTTTAGCCATATGTCTCGGACTTCAGAAGTTTTCTTTTTCATCCTAACCGTTTAGACTCCAAGTAGCCTTGATCAGCATCTTTTTTTCTATCTAGATCTATTTTTACCTATTTTCAGTGTAGTCTCTGTTTCAAAGAACTAGCTTAAGAACAGACACCCATATACTCCAATGCCTTAAATGGCCTTGAGATGTTTATTTTCAAGAACTACTATGAAAGACACCACATGAGGTTCTGACACTGGTAATTTACAGAAGCAATAATTTTTCAATGCAATCTCCTAAATGAGTTTGTGAAGCGAGCAACAATGCAAGAGGAAGAACTGGGGAGAGCTGAGCGATGAGGGGGCAACAAGGGTTGCCAAGGATGAACAAAATTGCATGTGGAAGGGCAAAACTGAGGAAATACATAATGAGGTAGCTCGTGCTAAATTATAGCACCCAGTTGTGGGTGAATTGTTGCCATGAAGTGGTGTCACACGTGAACCCAAAATATGCACAGACCTGTAGAAGTTTTCCTGGGATCCTGTTTCCAGATATTGCTTCTCAGAGCTTGGGTCCAGCTGGAGATGGGACAACATGAGTTCAAATGCTGCCAGTCATTGATTATTCTTTCTCCTGGAAGGCTGTGAAGAGCTGTTTTTCTTTTAACATTTCAAATTAAATGTCCTTGAAATGTCAGTAAACGTGACAGTGTGATGAAAAGGATTTACAGCAGAGCTGCCTGGAATATGCATGAGGGGACCACAACAAGCAAGGAGAGAAGAAAAGAAAGCAAGCAGAGCTGTAAATGAGTGAAAATATAGGGTTTATTTACTAAGACAGAGTTTAACAACCCAGTAACAATAGAGTTGTTCAGTGTTACATCAGAATCCATGTTATACATCAGTGTCTCCTGCAAGGCTGTTTCTCTTAGCAGTGGGAGCCCTTCTTTCCTGACAGACTTTGGATCTGATTTCCAGATTATCTTCATTACTTTCCAGCTGAGTCAATTCACTGGAATATTTCTTTTAGAATTGTCCAAAATGGTCTTTTCTTCTTTTCTTGGAGATTCACTTCTGTATCTGTATAGAGTTCATGAAGTGTCTAGTCTTATTATCTTCTGCAGCTGACTAGTTTCAACAGCAGCTTTGCACACAAAAAAAAGGCTTTGTCCAAACAGACCCTTGGTGATGCTGCAGGTGAAATGCATGGAATGGGCTGTGGGCAGCTGCCCAATTAGACGATATCTTCCAGTAAATGTAAAGGGAGGAGAGTACCCAGGTTCCCTGGACAACCCTGAGCAATTCTGCAGCTCTTTCTGGGGTGACACTGGCTGATGAGAAAGGAAGTGCATGATGGGGATATGGATCGAGGTCCTTCTCTCTGTCATGTCTTCATTAATACAGCTGGAAGGCAGAAGCTGTAATTGAATTTGGAGTCCCATGCTGAAGCCGCTAAGGGACATGTGCTGTGACGAGAGAAGAGTAGATAGGCCAAGATGTATTTGGTGTGTGAATATTGCTAAGTATTGTGTTTACCTCAGCATTAAGGAGAAAAAAAAACAATTAGAAAAGAAAAATGGGCTTTTCTATGAGTTTAAAATATTAAACAGAGGCTAAACAATCAGTTCTGAGCTCTGAAAAGCCTGTTTACATGAATCATTGACAAGTGAAGATGTGAACTTTATTTAATGTATCATTTTCTAGAACAGGACTTTGGGCTTTTTACTGTGGGAAAATGTTCTCTGAAAGTAACTGTTTCATCAGTGGCATTAGCACTATCCAGAATTATCTCCCTACTGAAATCAATGGTCCCTCCTGAGAGGTCCAGGACAGAGCCTGGCTCTTGTCAGTGGTTGTCCTTCCTCGTGTAGAGGTGCTTGAAACAGGGAGGATGTAGCTGGGTGCTGCGGCTGTAGCTCCTGGGACTGGATTTATCCGCGTGCTGGGGAATGAGTTGATTGTTGTACTTTTGCATCAGCTGAATTATTTTGTCGTCTTGTATGAATGTAATTATTTAAGGGAAAAAGCTTCCTAACTACAGTTAAATTTGTTCTTAGCACAGAGCCATTCCTCATCTCATTGTGCTTAATTTACCTTCCTAATGTCAAGTTGCTCTCAAAATTAGAAACCAAGTTCTGACATCTCAAAAATATCAAGCAAGACTCTCCAAAGTACAAAGCAGTCTGAAGCCTGTGTAGAATCACCACCCTGGAGACCAGTGAATTACTGCAGAAAATTTTTTAGAAAAAGATAATGAATAACAGAGCTATTTTTGGGTCTTCTTTTAAAAATCAATGTCTGTCTAAGAACGGTAGCTTCTAGCACAGGCTTCATTGTAACTAGAAAATGGAATCCATCCATGGAGCTCAATCACACATATATCACACAGGCTGACAGCTCACATTCTATTACCTTTCTTTAATGCTGCATTACTAAATGGTAATTATTTTAATAGGTGATTATTCTAGTTTTGAGCAGTTCAAAGAATTTCTGATACAGGTAAGCAGGTGTAACTTTTAAAAAACCTTTGCTTCATATAAATTTTCCTATAATTGGTCATATAAGTCTCTGTGATACAATCCCTGGAAAATGATCTGAGCAAAACCTATCATTTTTTCTGCTTTGAGATACTTAGATCCATCAGACAAGGTTCTCCATTCTCTCTTTAATTATTTGTTCTGGCAATAAAATCTTTGGCGGTTGTTTAAGAAATAAACCTGGAGTTCAAAAACTCCCAGTAGGAACTGTGGTGAATATAATTTCATTATACATAGCACAGAAAACCTATTATTCTATTTGCTGAACCCTCTGTGGTTTATTGGGAGAGTCCTGGAACAAAGAGAGGAAAATGCCTCCTTCTATAGGCTGTGAATTGGATCATATCTAAGTTTTAATTTTGAGCTCTGAGACACCGGAGCCAAATGAGTCACTGGCCAGATGAAGGAGAAACACAACAGACTCCAATTTTCTGTTTGACAGTCTTGCCCTTGCACTGTTTTGGACACAGGACAGAGAGATGCTTGTATAAACCTCCTCCATTCTGCAGAGAACCACAGCAAGCAACTGCCTGGAGCTCATATGTTGGTGGTCATTGGCTGAGAAAGAAAGGCGTAACCATGAAAGCTGTTCACACCACGTCTGTCAGGAGAGAGATTCCCCCAAGGGGAACGTCCCTGCCAAGCAAACTGCAGCAACTGAATACCCAAGGAAGGAGAACATCTGCTTTTCAAGAACCATCATTGCATGGGAAGGCTCTGGGGCTGCTGCTGCTCATGGTGAAGTCTGGGGCGGGGGTGGATCTATCTGTGTTGGATGTTTTCCCACTTACTGCCATTATATAGTAGGGGATTACCCAAGGATTTTCCCTGTTTTGAATGGTCATGAAGGCAGATGTGTGAGTCTGTGATGAACACACTGGGAAAGGGGAGATGCTGCAAACCACTGTGCTCCCTCCCTATGGTCATGGGTGAGGAGGGCAGACAGATCAGGATCTGGTCTTGTCCTGCTTCTTATGACCCAGAGAGGGTGGTCAGGGGGAGGCAAGGCAAGGCAAGGCAAGGCAAGGCCAGGTGTGGCAAGGAGAAAAGAGGAGTATAGGGTTTTCAGGCAGAAAATCTGACATTGGATCTTGACATTTTCTTTGATGTGTACTTGAATATGCACATCAGCACCAAAGACCAAACTAGCCTATTTGGTATTCAGAAGGCCTGCAGTGTCCAAAATACCCATCATTTTTTTCCTATTCTGGTTACTTTCTTATTCCTGAAGAAGAATTTATATATATATATGTATGTATGTATATATATCTCACAAGTTTGTGATAAACCAGAATAACTGTAATGGTAAGAAAGGACAAGGTAAGTCTTCCCTGTCACAGTAGAAGATGATAATTCAATAATACCTTGTATGTGTTATTAGCTCCCTCTAGACAGACCCTCACAGTCTTCAGTACTGTCTCAATGTGCTCTGCAAACAGGCAAGTTTCCAAGTGATGTGGCTAAAGCTGCAGCTTTTTTGAAAAGTCAGTTCTCCTCTGGCATGCTGGATCTCACAAAGACAGGCTTTATGTGACTAAAACCAGTATCAGCAAAAACCCCACCATGTGTGACTGGCTCAGGACAGTGTGATACCAGTCAGATGTGAAACGACATCACGGAGTGCTCAGGTGAAACAGGGCAGCTCATCCTCATGGACAAGGATGTTTGGAGAGGGCTGACTGCCTGAAGGGTTTGGGCTCCCCTGTTGTTCCCAGACACCTGACATGCAAATCTGGATACAGCTCAGAGAAGAGGTCTGGCCCTCACACAGCACGTGGCTACAGACCAAGCAAGCACTCTGCAGTGCCTCAGCATCCTTCGTGCAGCCTTGGGAATGCTTCAGCCTGCACAGTTCTTGGACAAGCAACATCTCCATCTTAGTCAGCTCTCCGGGAAGATGGGGGCCTTCTGCCTGCTGGGACTCCTTCGGTGTCCTGAAGGCCCAGAGCTCCTTTGATCACGTTTCATCAGCTCGCTGTGCTGAGCAGGTTTCTAGCCAACATTTGACCTGTGGCTGGTAATGCAGTCCTAACCAGCCAGCAGCCAATTTTGCAAGCAGATGTCAGCCTCTGGCTTCAGGCAACGGGCTTCTTGAGAGGGCAACTGCTGCAGCAAGAGTCTTGCCCTGGGCTGCCAGGACCACAAGCTCATTGTCTTCATCATAGACATCTGGATTCACTGCACTCCCAGTGCAAGCAAGCTGGGACATCCTGACAGGAAGCATTGCTTGTGGTCAGCTGTGAGAGCTACACAAAAGCCTGTGGTGGAATCTCAAAGCAGCTAAAACATCCCAGCAGCCCAGTCTCACCACGTCCTTCTTTCTCAGTAGATTTCCTCTTCTGTGTTGTGAGAATGGCACATTTGTGCTGGCAGAAAAGAGGTGAGCTCTAAGAAGAGCTAAGGGCTGTCTTGTCACATAATTCCTCCTATGCCCACTCTCACTAAATCACAGCATTTCAGATTGCAAGGTGCCAATCATTTTGAGGTACCTTCTTTGGTCCAATAAATTGGTCACACTCAGATAAAGAGTTCAACAGTAAGGGTTGTCTCTTGTGAACCCACATCTGCTTACGTTTGGGTGAGCCCAGCTCCTTGAAACAGTCATGGTGTTTTGCTTGGATGATCACAAAGCACCTAGACAATAAAGCCATGAATGAGGATGCAGTGAAGGCCACACTTTAGGAAGATTACAGTGGGCAGCTAATTGTCTTTCCAAAGGTCTTGGATGCAAAAGAATTTTCATAGTACAAACGTCTGAGTCTGAACCTTTGAATGCAGCTGGTGAGTGTTTAGAGAACAGCTCAGACACGAGGCAGTAACACCAACCAAACGCCACTGATTTAGCATCTTCTTGGCACTGGGTTTACCAGGTCAAGCACATGTTCAGCTGCTAGCCCGGGCTAGAGGTTGTGTTCCAGCTTCTCCTGATCTTTGAGCTGTCAGACATACCCAGAGGGCTCTGCCACTGGGAAAAGAGCTCCAACCAGCCAGGAGGCACACAACCAATTCACCAGCTGGGACCATGCTGGGATGGGAACCCATCTGCTTTTCTGAGCTTTACTGTGAAGGGTTCATTCTGAGGAATAGCAGATAGGCCTCAGTAGTAAATAGCCTACAAAGAAAGAGGATAATTTTCCTAGTTATTACCAAATCTCCTGGGTGAGAAGTGGGGGAAGGAGCAGAGAGGAGAATCTGGGTGTCGCTGAGCCAGCTGGGCATGGCTGTTTGCATTGGTATCACTGTTTTAAGCCTTGTGACAACAACAATTCACAATCACAGCTGTGGATTGGTCTCTGTGCTGTAAGGCAGCTCTTCTGCAGGAACTGAAGCTGTGTAGGGTCTGTTGGCCAGCCATGGCCTGCCTTTAGCTTCTCAGCTTGAGCTGGGATTCTCATTAAGCCTGCATCTTACCTAGTTCTTCACTTAAATTACAGCTCAGCAGCAGTATTTAAAAGATTTTAGTTAAATAGATGTCTCCCCATGTGGACATGGTCTCAAATCATGCTGGTGCCTTCGATACTGATCCTGGCTGCAGGGACCTCTGGTACATCAATTGCCTGCTAACAGGGCAGGGCTTGTACTGAGCCAGAAGAGATTTGTACAGCTTCTTAGGAGTACCTGTCCCTGTTTGCAGTCTCAGAGCAGACTCTCCTGTCTCAGTATGCAATCTCTCTATTCCAGTGACTTCGCCCATCTTCTCCCAAGAGGCAGACGTGTGTCTAATGGTCCCTGTGTCCTTTATCACCTGAGCCCCTGGAATAAGGCAGCTACTGCTGGACCAGATGCATACCAAGGTTGTTTGGTTTTGCCTTTCTGTCAGCACAGACTGCTTTGAGCCTGTTTGGAAAAGCTGCTGCAGATGCAGGTTAGTGCTGACATTTCTTTAACTGTTGGCATCAAGTAATAACATGGTTGATGTTGCCTAGGGGATTAGCTGGACCCTGCAATGTCTCCTGCTGCTTCTTGGTGCTCTTGGCTTGTGTATCTGCTGTAATTGCTTTCCCTGGCATCAAATCAGTGTCAAGCTGCGGCCTCTCTGACACCAGTGATCTCTCTCACAGCAAAAAATAAAAATAATGCCTGTAACATTTAATCATGAAACCTGCTGGTGAATTCTCCACACTGTGCTGGGGTGCGCAGCACTGTGAAATCTTCTTCAATAGAATCAACTTTGCACTGTGGAAAAAAAAAGTCCTGTCTTTCATGAAATATTAATTCACGTTGCAAACATCAGCATTCTAGAACTTCACTTTTTCAAAGTCATCAGGTTGAAGGAAAACATATTTGCAGCCCTTGGCCCACCAAATATAGAACAGAGCTGCTCTGAGAGTTGTTTGTCAGCCTGATCCTTGCCTAAACTGCTTTTTTCCACTTGCTTTAATCGTCCCCAGCCTTGAATTGAATTCTTCTGGAGCCAGTATCTGGCAGTGGGAGCACCCAGACCTTGCAGGCATTGTTAGAGCTGGGTTCCTGCAGACACCATTTCAGAAAACTCTCTCATTCTCTTCCCAGGTTTGTTTCCCCACTGTCACCATATAGCATGTTCTTATTTAAATAAAAGCTGCCCATCTGGTCTGGTCTCTGCAGTGTGCTTCTAGTCAGCTTTCAGCAAACCAGCCTGGGGAAGAATTCCAGGGACTCCCCCTCTCCACTAGCCAATAAATCAAAGCTCACGCTCCAGCACCCTCTGGCAGGAGGGTGCAAAAATAGTATTACTGCAAAGGGGAAAGGAATCCCAGGCACACACAGAGAATAATAATCAGAGGAGACTCGTGATTAGGCATTCCTCAGCAAAAAGAGTGTTTTAGAGGCTCTTGCCAGAGCTACTCCTGGCACGCCGTGGAGCTGTGCAGAGGCCCCTGCCACACCGTGCTGATGATCAGCTGCCTCAGCTCGGTGTGGTGCCTGAACACCACCTGCTACCACAGGGGACACACAAGAGAAAATGCCCCCAGAGCAAGAGGGCAGCTAGTCAGGGAAATGATGCAGCACCGGGAGCTGTAGCTCTGTGGCAGACACCACCTACAGAGATGATGCTTGTCGTTTGGAAGGAGATGCAGACTGTAGCAGCTCGATGACTTTGCAGGATTGACAAAACTGCCCACAGCTCCAGAACACACACGGATCATGGCACCATAGAATTATTGCAGTTAGAAAAGACCTTTAAGCTCATCATTAACGTAACACGACCAAGTCCACCACTAAACCATGTCCCTAAACACCTAATCTGTATGTCTTTTGAATGCCTGCAGGGATGGTGACTCCACCACCTCCCTGGGCAGCGTGTTCCAATGTTTGATA